>NC_143581.1:102687491-102940135 GCF_048544385.1 Mastigoproctus giganteus
TTAATTTATAAATAAGAAATGATCACTTTTTGCATTACTTATGACTTTCCGAGGCATTGTCAAAGGAAGTCAAGCATGCTATAGTTGAAGGCCATTCAAAATCCTTTTTTCGTTCTGTAAAAGTATTTTAATTAAAAGATACTAAAATTTTTTAGGTTTTTTTTTAATTGAGTATGTATAGTTTCATGTCTTTAAATCCTAGTTTTAAATGTTGATTTTTATATTACATTAACATGCAGTTTCTTTTTATAGTTAAAACAGAAATGGTCCCACCACTGTCAGCTTTCCAGGTAGAGAATTTTGATCCTCCTCCCGATGAAGAATTGATATGTAGCATATGTCGCTGTGTCTTCTGTAATCCAGTGGAATGCCCTTGTCATCATGTGTTCTGCAAGAAATGCATAACAGACTGGCTTTCTGTACAAAGAACCTGCCCTGTTTGTAGAAAACGGACTCACACTTCCCAAGTACAGCCAGTAATTCCACTTATCAGAAATATGATATTAAAATTGACCCTTCAATGTCCTAATGTAGAACATGGATGCAAGGAGAAAATTATATTAGAAAACTTTGAAAGTCATGTAGGGATTTGTGAATTTCAATTGGTGGAGTGTAAAAATGAAAACTGTAATGAAAGGATTGTCAGAAGAGATGTTGCAAAACATGAGCAAAAGGAATGTAAACATCGCTTAGTTAGGTGTCATCGTGAGTGTCTTCTGTTGCTTCCTCCAAAAGCTGCTAAGAAACATGATTGTGTAGAAGAATTACGGAAGCAGATTGCTGGTATGCATTATATATATTGTGTTCTTACTGAAGACTATAAAAATGATATTTGGTAAAGTTTACCGTAATAGGCACCTGTCAGGTGTGCAACGTTAATGCTATTGCACATAGGGCAATTAAGCATTATTATACATGCATGAAATTATATTAGTCAGTTTTATTTAATGGTATCTATCTGTAGGGAATTAGGCGTATAAAGCCCAAACTAACAAGTTAGTAAAAGTAAACTAGCTTTAGCCTGGAAGGCCTAAATAAAATTATATTAACAAAAATAAAAAATTTATGATAAACGATGAAAATTGTAAATAACATTAACTCACTTGGTCATCGGTCTGCTACTTCTTCGGGAGCTTTGAGCAGACCGATAGCCAGACTAAAAGAATGTCTCATACATACCCGTTTCTGTTGTCCCCATTCCAGTTTTGCCTGATTTTAATTTTTAGGTAATTGTATAGAAATTAATAGAAATTAAATGAGAAGTGCTAATAATTGAGAAAAGATGTGTTAAATTAAAATTTTGTAAAATTAGTATTAAATTAAAATTTTGTAAAATTAGTGTTAAATTTAAATTTTGTAAAAATAGTGTCAGAATCAGCAAACTGGGATAGGTGACACAAAGCCCAATGGGTATGTATCAGATTAAATGAGAATGGGTTCTTACTTCCTTCTTTTTGTGTAAAGGGATCAATTCCCGCCTTCTGGTTGTTTTATGTGTGCTGCTTAAATTATACTGAGCAGCTGCACTTTTCATTGACTATGGTGTGATGGTGAAATTGCTGTAGGCAATATGCCCTATGTCAATGCAAATGTTCTGATAGCCTTGAGAGGGTTTTTATTTGAGTTACTGAGAGGATGGTTTGCCTCTGATGGTGGAAGGAACCTAAATGAAATGTGTTGATACAAGTACAATAAGTTAGTATGATTAAATACCAGAAGTATGTTAATGAAAAGGTGTGTAAATATATAGGAAATGCTACCCCTGGACCAAGGGCTGGGTATAGCTTTTCTAAGGCATAACGACCAATGTATGTCCGAGGGGAATAGCTATATACATATTTACAGTCTCCTTCAATGTGAATTTTCATCGTGTCTCTAGGTTTTATACTGTGTTTGTAATTAAATGAAGGGATATGAACATTGTGTTTAAAATATCTTAGGCACGATTATTCTGTTGTTGGGAGATTGATGCAAGTTGATAAATTACCAATTATTAGATTGTATGTTTTTTTTTGAGGGGGGGGAGGATTTTTGGTCAGCCAGGTTACAGTGCGATCAGATGATGAGCCTATTCTTAGTGCAATAAACCTGGGAATCAAAATTGGGAAGTAATTTCTCTGGGCAATAAACTTTATCTTAGTTTGAAGGACACTGGTTTTCCGACAACCAGGAAAGATGGGCTACGAGCCATTTATTGGTGTTATAGTTCTAAACTGGTTCAGTGTATTTTCAATAAGTGTATTGGGGTTGGGGTGGTGTAGATTGAGGTTCGCAAGTATGGCCGCTTTAATATGGTGTCTGCTGTAATTGGCAGGTATATTCATGATGAGATTATCTATCAGTTTTTTTATTGCTCCAGTCATGTTATCTAGATTATTGCAAATGTGTATTAACCTGTTTGTCTGATTTATAATAGTTGCCATGAATATGTTTAGCCAAATTGCTCTCCCAGTTGGTAAGCTTTATTGCTGGGAAGCTAAAATGGTCTCTTATAATGTCGAGTGCAAACATTGTCATTGGTGATGATGATTTGGCTGTCAAGATAGTAAGCTTGTAGGTTGCTATCCAGGTTGGTGCGTTCTATGGTTAAATCTGCAGGATAAATTTCCTGGACTATAATGTCGAAATTGATAACGAGGACATCATCAATGTATCTGTAGAATGTAATTTCTTCTTTGATATTGTTTTCGAAATAATGCAGGTAAAGGTTTGCTATGGAGCAAGAACTACTAGCCCCCCATAGCCACTCCCCTACTCTGCATGTAAATGCTGTCTCCCATAAGTACGTAATTGTTTTTGACACTAAGATTAATAAAGTCGTGCCAATACTGTTTATTATATCCCATTATATTCTGATAAGTTTTGTAGTAGTGTAAAAGAATGTTTTTTAAATTGTCGTGTGATATACTGGTGAAAAGGTTTTTAAAATCTTAAGTGTGTAGACTTCTGATTCTATTGTTTTTGATGTAGTCTAAATATTTTCTGTTATTGGAGATAAATTTAGTATTAGTGAGTTGGTTGGCTATACTATTTAATTTGGCCTCCATTAAATTACTGGATGGTTTTATGTAGCTATTTCTGCCAGAGGTAATGAACCTTTTTCCAATTGGGACTTTATGGAATTTGCGGATACAATATACGAAAGGGTATCTTGTATTATCTATTTTTAATTTGATTTTTTTGTGAATGGCTAAGTTTTTTTGGTAATGCAGCTAGGTGTGGAGTTCACGAGCTTATATGTATCGCTGAGATTCTTCTCCTCTTTAAGCGTATCAATGTAGAATTTTTTGCATATAATGCTGAATTTTGTCATTGGCCTTATCTGTATTTGTAATGACGAATTTATTTTGTAGTTCTTTCGTTTTATAATTAATTCTTTTAAGGTTGTATTGTTTAATGTAATTTTGCAGTGGTATGATTTCTTTGAATCTAGCCAGGATAAGTTCGGTAGAAATATTTATCCAACTTTTGAAAGGCTTATACTGGTGTGTTGAATTTGTAGGCGGTTTTAAAGGCAAATTGTAGAAGATCCATGTAAATAGATTTGCGTTTGATTTTTAGGTTTGCTTGGGTGTTGGGTCTGAATTTAGTTCTCTTTTTCATAATCTCTCTTAGGGTATGGTCCTCTGTAATGTTAAGGTCGCCTGTAATGATATGATTGTAATGGTGGTTCTATGAATTTTTTATATTTGTTTTCCTGGCAGTAACAGGGTTGATCTGTGGTGTTCATATTAGCAATGGTATTTTTATAGTTACATATGGCCATCCTTGTTGGCTTGTTTCTGATTTCTATGTTGATATTTTTTATAGGAAGGTATGCCTTGGTTTTATTTATGATATCTCTGATGTTGACGTAGTCAAATGAACGATTAAGGAATTTTATAATTCAGTATTCTTTTGTTGTTCTATCTGGGTAATCAATTCCAATTCTGAATTTAAATATATCTTTTAAAGTATGGATGAGATGTATGTTCTGGATATTGAGTTTTTTTTTAAGTATCAGACCGATAACCAAGTGAGAGAATGTTATATACAATTTTCATTGTTTTTTATAATTTTTTATTTTCATTTTCATTAATATAATTTTATATAGGTTAATAATTTTACAAAGCTAATTTACTTTTACTAACTTGTTAGTTTGGTCCTTATACACCTAAATCCCTACAGATAGATACCATTAAATGAAATTGACTAATATATATATTATATTCTCACACGCACATGGGCGCACGTGCGTGTTATTACTATAGTTTATGCAGTTGTGTTTTTGGTTACAGGTCAGGGAAACATGTACACAAAGATTAGGATGCCGCTTTGAGTGAGTTTTGATGGACACAGATTGCCACGTTAGTTTCATGCCCTGAAAGTGAGGGCGCTGGGAGGAATTGAGCAAGAGTCCACTCTGTATCTTCTTTGTGGATTAACAGTTTGTAACTTGCTACCATTGTTATACGATACAACGTGTGCACCGAACTAGATTGTGTAAGGTCTAACAGAAAACTAGATAGCGAGTATAGTAGTATCAATTAATCAGTAAAATTTATTAATCTTATTAAATTTCATTGTCAATTGAATTTTACTTTAACTAAATAAATATAGTGACCTAGTTTTTACAAACGTAACATCATAAATTAATAAGAAATAAAATAAGAAAGTCATATAACGTAACTCAGGTATAACATTTTATACCGAAACACACACACACACATATATATATATATAGTGTTATAACTATATTGGGATATAAGTTTAGGGTTATATTTTGTATTGGAATTTTATTGAACTTGAATAGAAATCATGACTCAGACCAGAGCAGCAAAGCAAAACGCTCAAACAAATGGAAGTGCTGTGGTTCAGGGGAGAACTGGGGGGGGGCGCAGTTGTCCTCTGAATCACGGTCTACTGAAATGCACTGCTTGTTTGATGTTTGTGGAGCATCAGGAATGGGACATGATATTGCAAAGGGGAATGTCTTTGTGTGTGTGCGCGATGTAAGCAGTGCGAGGAAATCAGGTGCCAACTCAGCATTGTTATGGGCTTATATGAGAGCTTGAAGGACAGGGTGGATGCCCTCAAAGGATTTAAATTGAAGGGCCCATCAAGCTGTCGGCCGCACACATCAATGCCAGAGCTTGCACTTGAACATCAAGCAACACAGCGGCAAACCCCAAGTCACTTTTAAGGGCACAAAGGGTGATATTGTTGTACACGTTGGTACTTATGATATTAAGAGTAGGAGACCGGCGAAATTATTTAACAAGTACAAGTCAATGCTGAAAAAAAGCCACGAGTTAGGGTTGAATTTGAAAGTATCTGCAATTCTGCCCAGACATGATAGGAGGGAGTATATGATGAGAGCCTTGTCGATCAATTCAGCCCTGGAGAGATTGTGCAATGCTCAAGGGGCAGAATTTTTCTCAGCCCTGACTGTGCTTGTTAACAGGAGAGACTGCTTCTACGGGGATGGGATACACTTAAATAGAAAGGGTGCAAGAATATTTGCTGATGCTATCGAGGCACAGTTAGATGGGTTGGAAAACTGCTAGCTTGGGGGGGGGGAATACATGGACTAATAGATTAACAGTAGCTGCTGGCAGAGCTAAAAGTGATTCTTGCACTACTTCTATTGAAAGGCAATTGAGCAGCAGTCTGGAAAACAAGGCAATGGGGATTTCCAGGACTGTTGGAAGTCATAGTGGAACAAGTAAATACATGGGCTGTGTTAGGGTAACTAAGAGTAGAAACAGGTGCATGTATACTTGCATGTACACCAATGCTAGGAGTATAGTTAATAAGTTCAATGAGCTTGAAGTGCTAGTCAAGACATCAAAGGCAGATATTGTTGGGCTATCAGACACATGGTGTCACACAGACGTAAGCAGTGCAGAACTGAAATTTGGGGAGTACAATGCGTACAGAAAGGATAGACAGGACAGAAAGGGAGGAGGGGTTATGTTGTTAGTTAAGAAACACAAAATCTAAGGAAGTGCATCTGATTGATGTTGGTGGGCAATGCAATGTTGAGTCTGTTTGGTGTGACATAAGCACTGGGAAAGGATAAATGAGAGTAGGTGTGTGTTATAGGCCGTATGAATCTGATGAGTATAATGAGCAATTGTGCAGAGAAATAGTGGGCCAGTAAATCAGTGTCTTATAATGGGGATTTTAATTTCCCAGAGATTGTCTGGAATTTGTGGGTTGGTCACTCACACACTAGCAAGCCTTTTGTGGATATATTGGATGATTGTTTTCTACAGCAGCATGTTCGGGAGGCAACTAGAGGGAGTAATACTCTTGATCTGATTATCTTTAGTGATTCTTCATGCATCAAGAATCTGCAGATAAAGGAACCACTAAGTGGCAGTGATCGCAGTGTGCTGAAGTTGGATTTACTCAAAGAGGTAACTACAATCAAGAGTAAAGGGAAGGGTTTTTGCTTTCATAAAGGTGACTATGGTGGTCTGAGACAGTATTTAAATTCTACACGGTGTGACCAACTGATGATGATGTTCCCAACAGCAAATTCCAAAAAAGAAGCTTTCAAAGAATTAATCTTGGAAGCTGCTAGGCTTTTCGTACCAACAAAGAAATAGTTCAAGATTTAGGTCTAAATGGATGTCAGATGAACTAATTAGACATATGACAGAGAAGAAAATGCATGGGATACATATAAATTAACATGTGACACAGAAGCCTATGATAGATATAAGCTGGTCTGTAACCAAATTACAAAGGAGGTTAGGCAGGCGAAGCCAGATTACGAGAAATCTTTGGCAAAGAAAACAGCAAAGAGTTCTTTTTTTATGTATACTCTAGAAGGAAGGGGATAAATCAGATTGGTCCACTTGATATCGATGGTTCAACTGTTGATGATCCTGCTCAGGTAGCTAACAAACTAAATGAATATCTTGCATCTACATTCTCACATGAGGAGTTATTCAGGGAGGGGAATGCCAGAGGTGTATTCAATTCTGGCAGTAAGCTGGATAATCTTGTAATAACTGAGAGTAAAGTGGAAGAATTTTTGAAGATAAACATAAGTAAGGCACCTGGGGTGGATGGAATCTATCTAGTTATATTAAAGGAGGCAGCAAATGAAGTAAGCACACCCTTAGCCATAATTATGAGAGCTTCTTTGGACTCAGGGGAGGTACCCATGGACTGGAGATGTGCAAATGTGACCCCAATCCACATTTCGGAGGAAATGTGACCCCAATCCACAAAGGAGGATCAAAGGGAGACACAGGTAATTACATACCTGTTGGTTTAACTTCTGTTCCAGGAAAATTAATGGAGGCACTGGTTAAAGAAGCATTCCATGATTATCTATACAAGACGTCAGTTATAGCTCGGATGCAGCATGGGTTTGTTAAGGAGAAGTCTTGTCTGACTAATTTGATTGGATACTATGATGTAGTCACAAAGGAACTGGATGCAAAGAATAACTTTGATATCATATATTTGGATCTTAGAAAGGCTTTTGATACTGTTGCACATGGAAGACAGCTGCACAATTGGAGCAGTGTGGCATTGGAGGCAAATTGCTGCTATGGATAAAGGGTTGGTTGAGTGGGAGAAGACAGAGTGTTAAACAATGGACATTTCTCTTCATGGACTAATGTTATTAGTGGAGTCCCTCAGGGTTCAGTGTTGGGTCCATTGTTGTTTTCTGTATTTATAAATGATATTGATGATGGCATATCAGGCTTAATGTCCAAGTTTGCAGACGATACTAAGGTTGGCATGGTTGTTAATGACAGTACACTGCTGCAACAGGATCCAGAAAAGTTGAACAGATGGGCTGAGAGGTGGCAAATGAAGTTTAACATTGACAAATGTTAAGTACTACATATGGAAACCAGTAATCTCAAAGTAACGTATCAACTCTGTGGTACCACACTGACAGTGGTAGAGAATGAAAAGGGCTTGGGGTAATTGTGCAGGCAGATATGAAGTTTTCTGAGCAGTGCAGACTGTCTGCAAGAGTAGCTTATGGTGTCTTGTCAATGATATACAGGAATTTTTCTAGTCGGGATAAGGAGGTGATGATCCCCTTGTATAAAGCAATGGTCAGGCCACACCTTAAGTACTGTATACAGGTCTGGAGGCCTCATTTTTAGAAGGGTGTAGAGCTGCTGGAATGAGTACAGAGAAGGGCAACAAGATTAGTGAACAGAACAAAGGGTTGCTCTTACGAAGAAAGGCTTAAATTTTAGCAAATTATAGTGTCTGGAGACTAGACATCTGCGATGAGATCTGATTGAGGTGTATAAAGCGTTGAATGGTTTTAGCATGCTCAATGCTGATGGGATTCTTCCTCTTGCTCAAAATAATCACTTGAAAGGGCATAAATTCAAATTGAGGATTGTAGGATGTAGGATTGAGGATTGCAGGTTGTAGGATTAATGTGCAGAAGTTTGCCTTTTGCCAGTGGGTGGTTGATTGCTGGAACAAACTTCCATCTATCTTTGTAGAAGTTGATAGCTTAAATAGATTCAAGGCAGAACTTAACAAACATTTGGAGCGAGGGGATGGGTGAAATAAGGGTTTTTTTTTTTTTTTTTTTTTTGGCTGATGCTATATAAGCTTGCTTTCTTGCATCATGTGCCCATGTAAATGCTAACTGAGGTCTGGTCACTCACATCATGATTTATGTTTCCAAGAGTTAGGAGATACTAGTGATAAAAAATAGTTAAGCGAGAGAATTGCACAAGATATTTATATTGATATTCAAGGAGTAATTTTCTGGGAGGGATTTTTTCTAGTGGTTATTGTGCACGATGAAGTGGTAATAGTAAACATTATCTGGACTTCTTTCAACAGCTGTGTTTGTAAGAATTGTACAGTTGGTGGTTCTGCTCAAACAGTTGGGAGTACAATTGGGAGTGATTCTGAATATCACAAAGTGATATGTAGGATTCGGAGGATTTGTGATATGTAGAATCCTCCGAATGTACTCGCTCCAAATTTTGTGTGATGTGGTATTTGTTTTGAGGTGCCTCCGTAGCCAGGTGGACAGGAGCAGCAGTGCGTAACACACGTTTCTTGATTAGACCAGGGTTCGAGCCCGTGACCACCAAATACGGAGGATGCAGAAAGGTCAGCGAATGACCACTGCATATCCTCAGAGCAATAGGCCTTTGTTGCTAATGCTCCTAAAAACCAAATAACAAACAAACAATTCGTTTTGACTATAGTTAATTTGGTTTTCAGGTGACCATATAGTTGTAAGCAGATTGCAGTTCATTACATTTCAGGTGCATCAGCAAAGTAAATAGTAATAATTCATGGTTTATAACAAAAAAAAAAAAGAAAAAAGAGCAATGAGTTTTATATGCAAACTAAGAACATTTTATTTGTGCATCCATCATATTTCCCCATTCATTCCTCCAATTAGTGCATGGCAACAAACAATATTCAGTGGTTCAACTACAGTATATGATATACGGATAATACCTTTATTGATATGTATAAAAAAACAAATAATAATTTCCAGATTTCCATTAGTTTGATTTTAATGAAATTTGTGATGGCTTAACAAATATAAAATTTTGTACTACTAATCAAGTACTTTTTTTTTTTTTTTTTCCTCCCTATTCAGTCAAAATTTTATACAGTATATGGAAAGTTCAATGAAAATAAAATATTCCAACTTCCAAATTATGGTATACTTAATATAATTTGTAAAGGGAAAAGCAAAAAGTTTCACACAGTTCCAATTGCTTCACTGAGCTCTTGGTATTATGCATCTCTGATAATACGTTTTCCACAATAGATAATTGTCTGTATTGCATACTGAATGGTCACAATCCTTTAGACTAGTTAATTTTGTTTTAGTAGTATATAGGAAAATACAAATGAATAAAAGTTGCAGTGTCAGTAATGTTTACAAACAAAAATTGAAAGTTCACACAATTTCTTTAGGGAAGGAACTGACTGCAGTAATAATTGCAGTCTGTGTTCCTTCATGCTTGAATTATGAAACTCAGAAACTGAGTGATCCATTGCATATTACCAATGAGTTACTAATCTTGTTCATGATTAGCAGTTTGACTATTCCATGACCTAACAAATGTCTCTGTGTTGGAGTGCAGTAAAAACTTGCTTTGAGGTGAAATCTCACTTCTTTTTGAGCTCTAACATGCTACAGTGGTGGCCATCGAAGGCCTAAATTTGTAGATCCTTGGGTGGCTTGCCTTGCTGCTTCTCATATTCACCATTTTTATAAACTTAGCCATGAAATTGTTGTTGGATAATGGATTGCCTGTTTTTGGAGGTTTGACTGTAGTATGATACTACTTCAACTTATATTTCCAGTTCAGTCTATGTAGAAATCTATATTTGTCTGCATAAATTGATTGGAAGGTAGATGGGGTTGTAGATGCCCACATTTCTATGGTGTACAATACTCTGGGCTGAATGTATGTATGTATGTGTGGGTCAAAGACAACTACTAAGTATGTATACTAGTTAATAGTTGGAATATGTGTGCCATGGTGGTACAGTGATAGTTTAGGTGGCTGTATGTTAGCATTAGTAGAGGGTTTTTGATGCAAGAAAGCAACTTTATTATTATTATTATTAGCCATATGGTGCAAGGAAGCCTGAGGCTTATGCTGCACTGGCCAAAAAAAAATTTCCAAGTTACCCTGACACACACACACACACACACACACACACACACACACACACACACACACACACACACACACACACACACACAGAGAGAGGAATCATGATATCCAGCTCATGACTCTGGGTGTGCCGCATCCACACTCACCAGATGTGAGCGCCTGGGGTTATATATAGCATTAGCCAAAAAAGAAAAAAGAAAAACCTTCCCATTTCACCCATCCATTCACTCCAAATGCTTGTGTAGTTCTGCCTTGAACTTATTTAAATTTTCAACCTCCACTATGAAAGTTGTAAGCTTGTTCGAACTATCAACCACCTGCTGGCTAAAGGCAAATTTCCACACATCTATTCTACAATTGTCTTTCCTCAGTTTGAATTTGTGTCACCTCAGGTGAGTAATCTGAGCAAGAGGAAGAATTCCATCAGCATTGAGCTTGCTCAAACCATTCAAAGCCTTATACACCTCAGTGAGAGCCTTGTTAATCAATTCAGCCCTGGAGAGATTGTGCAAGGCTCATTGGGTAGAATGTTTCTTAGCGTGGTCTATTCTTGTTAACAGGAGAGATTATTTCTACAGGGATGGGATAACTTAAATAGAAAGGGTGCAAGAATATTTGCTGATGCTATCGAAGCAGTGTTAGGTGGGTCAGAAAACTGCTAGCTTGAGCGGGTGAATCACAGACTAATAGATTAACAGTAGCCGTAGGCAGAGGTGAAAGTGATTCTTGCACTGCTTCTATTGGAATGAGAAGTTGCCTGAAAAGTGAGGTGCTGGGGATTTCAAGGACTTCTCAGAGTCATCATGGAACGAGTAAATACATAGGCTCTTTCAGGGTAACTAATAGTAAGAACATCTACATGTATACTTACATGTACACCAAAGCTAGGAGTATAGTAATGAAATTTGAAGTATGTGAAGTGCTGGTCAAGACATTAAAGGCGGTTATTGTTGGGATGTCAGATGTGGTGTCACATGGCTTTGGAAATTCAGAATTCGAATTTGGGAGTACAATGTGCACTTAAAGGATAGATAGGATAGAAAGGGAGGTGGGGGGATTACTGTTAGTTAAGAAACAAAAATTCTAAGGAAGTGTATACAGTTTACATGGGTGGACAGTGCAATGTTCAGTCAGTTTGGTGTGACTTAAGGACTGGGAAAGCAAAATTGTGAGTAGGAGTGTGTTATAGGCCTAATGACTCTGATGAGTACAGTGAACAATTGTACAGAAAAATAGTGGGCCAGTAAATCAGAATATCTTATAATGGGCGATTTTAACTTCCCTTATATAGACTGGAATTTGTGGGTGGTCACTCATACTAGCAAGACTTTTGTGGATTTATTGATGCTTGTTTTGAACAGCAGCATGTTCGAGAGGCAACCAGAGGGAGTAATACTCTTGATCTGATTATCAGCAGTGATTATTCATACATTAAGAATCTGCAGATAACAGAATCATTAGGTGGCAGTTTTAACAGTGTGCTGATATGGGTTTCACTCAAAGATGTAACTACCATCAGGGGTAAAGAAAGGTTTTTGCTTTCTTAGAGGTGACTATAGTGGTCTCAGACAGTTTTTAATTTCTATATAGTGGGACTAACTGATGATGTTACCAACAGCAAATTTTAAATGGGCAGCATTCAAGGAAGTAAACTTGGAAGCTACTAGGCTTGCTCTAACTAAGAAATATTGTTCAAGGTTTAGGCCTAAATGGATGTCAGATGAACTAATGAGACTTGTGGCAGAGAAGAAAATGCATGAGATGCATATAAATTATCAGAAGGTACAAAACCTTAGTTAGGCACGTTATGACCTTGCTGCCATTGCACCATAAAGCCCATAAATAAATAAATAGGAGATACAGAAGCTTATATTAGATATAAGGTATTCTGTAATTGTTACAAAGATCGTTAGGCAAGTGAAGGCAGATTACAAGAAATCTTTGGCAAAAAGATGCAAAGAAAAACAGCAAAGACTTCTTTACTTAGGTAAACTCTAGAAACAAGGGGATGAATCAGATTGGTCTACTTGATATGGATTGTTGGTCTTTTTATTATCCTTCTCAAGTTGCTGTCAAACTGAATGAATATTCTGCATCTACATGAGGAATTCTGTAGGGAAGTGGAGGCCAAAAAGTTATCAAACTCTAATAGGCAGCTAAATGATTTTGTATTAACTGAGAGCAAAGTGGAGGAGAAATTGTTGGAGTTGAATATAAGAATGGCACTTAGTGTGGATGGGATCTAACCAGTTTTATTAAAGGAGGCTGCAAAGGAAGTAAGCAAACCCTTAGTCATGATTATAGAACATCCTTGGACTCAACGGAGGTCCATTTGGAGACCCGTTAGTTTGACTTCTGTTTCAGGGAAAATAATGGAATCACTGGTTAAATGTGCACTGCTGGATCATCTAGACAAGACTGCAGTTATAGTTCAGACACAGCATGGGTTTGTTAAGAGGAAGTCTTGTCTGATCAATTTGATTGGATACTATGATGTGCTCACGAAGGAACTGGATGCAAAAAAATAATTTTTATATCATATACTTGGATTTTTGGAAAGATTTTGATACCGTTGCATATGGAAAATGACTGTACAAATTGGAGCAGTATGGTATTAAGGGCAAGTTGTTGTTATGGATAAAGGGATGGTTGAGTGGTAGAAGACTGAGTGGTAATCAGTGGACACTGTGCTTCATGGAATAATGTTATTAGTGGAGTTTCCCCATTATTCACCATTGTGCCCATTGTTCTTTTCTGTATTTATCAATGATATTGATATCATGATTTGTATCAAGCTTAATATCAAAGTTTGCAGACGATACAAAGATTGGTAGGGTTGCTAATGACAGCACACTACTGCAACAGGATCTAGAAAAGTTGAGCAGATGGGTTGAGAGGTGGCAACTGAAGTTTATCATTGACAAATGCAAAGTACTGCATATGAGTAGCAGTAACTGCAGTACCAACTGTGCAGTACCACACTCATGGTAGTGAAGAATGAAAAAGACCTGGGGCCAGTAATTGTGCAGTCAGATACAAAGATTTCTGATCAGTACAGACGGGCTGCAAGAGTAGCTCATTGGGTCTTGTCAATGATATACAGGAATTCTGCTAGTAGGGATAAGGAGGTGATTATTCAGTTGTATAAGGCAATGGTCAGGCCACACCTTGAGTGCTGCATACAGGTCTGGGGGCCTCATTTTAGGAAGGATGTAAAGCTGCTGGAATGAGTATAGAGGAGGGCAATGAGATTTGTAAGTGGAACAAAGGGTTGCTCTTACCAAGAAGGGCACTGCAAATTGCAGTGCCTGGAGACTAGGAACCTGCGAGGTAATCTAATTGAGGTGTTTAAGGCCTTGATTGTTTTGGCCAAGCTGAATGGTACTTGAATTTCAAGAGAGGCTTTTGATACTATGGCACATTAGCATTAGTAGAGGCATACGATACAAGAAAGTAAGCTTATGCAGCATCAGCAAAAAAAAAAAAAAAAAAAAAAAAACGCTCCCATTTCACTCTTCTGTTCGTTCCAAATACCTGTCCATCTTAGCCTTAAATTTTTTAGGCTATCAATTCCACAACAAAAGATGGAAGTCTGTTCCACCAATAAACTATCCACTAGCTAAAGGCTTTTGGACAACTCTCCTACAACTGTCTTTTTTCAATTTGAATTTATGCCCTTTCAGGTGATTATTCTGAGCAAGAGGAAGAATCCCATCAGCATTGAGCATGCTTAAACCATTGAAGGCTTTATACACCTCAATCAAATCACCTCGCAGGTGCCTAGTCTCCGGATACTGTAATTTGCAAAACTTGAGCCTTTCTTCGTAAGAGCAACCCTTTGTTTTATTCACTAATCTTGTTGCTGTTCTCTGTACTCATTCCAGCATGAGGCCTCCAGACCTGTATACAGTACTCAAGGTGTGGCCTGACCATTGCCTTATACAAGGAGATAATCACCTCTTTATCCCTGCTAGAAAAATTCCTGTATATCATTGACATGACACCATGAGCTACTCTTGCAGATCATCTGCACTGCTCAAAAAACTTCATATCTGCCTGCACAATTACCCCAGGTTCTTTTCATTCTCCACCACTGTCAGTTTAGTACCACAGAGTTGATACATTACTCTGGGGTTACTGCTTCCCATATGTAGTACTTTACATTTTGTCAATGTTAAACTTCATTTGCCACCTCTCAGCCCATCTGCTCAACTTTTCTAGATCCTGTTGCAGCAGTGTACTGTCAGTCATTAGTGTCCTTAACAACCCTGCCAACCTTTGTATCGTCTGCAAACTTGGACATTAAGCCTGATATACCATCATCAATAACATTTATAAATACAAAAACAATGGACCCAACACTGAACCCCGAGGGACTCCACTAATAACATTAGTCCATAAAGAGCAGTATCCATTGATTACCACTCTGTCTTCTCCCACTCAACCATCCTTTTTGTCAGGGGCTCTCTTTCTCTCTGTTCAATCTTCTCACTCTCTTGTTTATTCCCCTTGACTTATGGCCATATTACTTTTCGTATGATAATTATTCTGAATGAGATGATCGTCGGGCTGGGACAAAATCCGTGCTCTCGGCAAATCAAGGGCTGTTCTAACACTTAATTGGTGCAGCGTTGGATCGCGTTGCGATTTAAGATTGAGCGATTACAGAGTGTCAATTCAATCCCTGCTCTAACCTTTACTAGTTCTTACTTGTTTCTACTGGTGTATGAGAATATGGGCAGAGAGAGTGAGACATTATGTAACACATAACATTTATTAGAACAAAAGAAAACATCTGTACAGACTTGCACTCCATCTAGTGGTTTGTGTTAAGGTAAAGATATGTATACAGTAAACCCCCGCTATTCGCGGGGGTTACGTTCCTGAGAAATGCCGCGAATACTGAGTTATGGCTCCCATAGTAATAAAGGGGTTCTGTTCCAAAGTATGAAATATATAAAAAACTAGTCTAAAATTTTGTCTATGTATTATATGTACCTTCATAATATGACTACGTACATAGACAGTACATAATGAAATGCAAGCATATGGCATTGAAATGAAAATAAGAAACAATTTAATATTAAATGTAATATTTATTAGAAATTTCAAATAAATCTTTCAAACTAGTGCCTTTGCTAGCTAAAAAACTTATCCTGCCAATGCTATCACCAGTTTCGCTAAAGTGTTAATAAAGGAGTTTTGCCTTTTCATGAATAATGAGTGAACTTAACGGAATTTTATTTTGAGTTTGGTCTTCTATCCACAGATTTAAAGCCTTTTCCATTTTTACTAATTTAACATCACGAGTTACAGAGCAAATTTTTGAAGCAATTAGCGTATTTTCACTGACACTACGGCAGATTTTTTCTTCCGATTTTTTGATTGACCGTACCGTTGACTCATTGATTTTATGTTTTGCCACTGAGGAGACACTTTCACCATTAGAAATTTTGTCTAATAACTCAATTTTATTTGCTAATGTCATCACCTTCTTTGATCTTTTCACATTTCCCTTGTTATTCGTAGCCATATTTTTGTACGGGTTAGAAAGAACTTGTCCACAATAAAGTCGCTTTCTTCCGTTAACACACTCGAAAAAGTCTGTTTTACACTGCAAAACGGTAGATTTATCACCTTTGTAAGCATATCAATTTATAAATTGATAAATTTATTCCATTTATAAGCATATAAATGAAAAGCAAACGACAAAACGCCTAACACATACTGAACAAGGATTAGCGAGAAACATCCACGCTTGTGATTTTGTCACCCCTTTTCCCCCACCCACTGAGCGCTGTTTTGACGGGGAAAGATAATTTTAGGCACACCCATGTTTTTTTATGGCGGAAAATATTCACGGCACTTTAAAATTCACATTTTTTTAGGTTTCATTTTATATTAAATCAGCAACCGCAAATACGCGAAACCGCAAATAGCGGGGGTTTACTGTATATATTGCTTTTAGGTTTCCGTTCATAACAACAATATTGTATTGGCAAAAACATCTTCATAACATACTGGATTCTAGTATCACAAGAACTGTTCCTTCAGTAGACTTATTGTTTGGCACTGGTTTAACAAGCTACAACAGTCACAAACCTCTTCAACATAGAACAGAATGGTTGGATAACAGAAGAACCTTAGGTAATGTGCTTTTGGTATTCTTATTACCTTACGCTATCTTACGTTTGTTCTGATGTGAACAATCTCACCCCTTCTCGTTTCTCATTCCAAAAGCACCTTGCTGTAAGATTCCTGTGTACCACCAACCCTGTGAGAAATTCCGTTTCATTGTTAAATTAACAAAGATTAAATATTTAGGAAGGAAGCATTAAAATGGTATCTGTTGATGTTGTTTTCGAGGTTTACATTCACATAAATGAGATAATGGCTTACCGGTTAAATCTCTTGCTTCAGGACAGGTTATGAGACCTCCTTCCCTCTGGTGGAAACTAGGGTGTGACCTTCTGAGCCTAGTTTTCTTTGTCTCAGCTCCTCCTCGGCCGTTCTTAAGGCTGGAGTGACACTGACTGCTGAACCTTTCCTTCACATTGCCAAGACCCCTCGACATCTGTTACAAAAGCAAGAAGGTCTGCCCTCAATGCTTCACAGAACCATTTATATACTAACATTATCTCGTTCTATGTCACAGAGATAGAGTCATCCAAGAATGTCCATTTCACAGGACACTACCATTTTTGGTAATCGTCCCGCGAAAACAACTAGACATTCCACCTCCGCTGTAGCAATAAAACCCTTTTTAGTATCATTGTGGTCATGAGAACTGAGGCATTCTCCTCTCCTTTCGCTCTGTTGGTGAGAGGTTCACAACAGAGAACTAGGGTGAGAAATTGCGCAATATCTATCCATACACTCTTTCTGGAAAATAAGTTTCTCCTCCCTTATTGTATTAAACATAAGTTCCAAATGAATAGTTTTATAATTTTATCTTAAAGATTCCCAAGGTACAATTCTAACAATAGAATAGTTTATTTTGGGTAGACCGAAGAGTTTTGAAAAAGCTTGGTTTTTAATAATTTAAAATATCCTAAGACACTGTATTAACTATTTAGTAGTTAATTAATACTGCCCGATTATTGAGAGTTAGGAAACTCTCGGTCTAACACTTCATCCATCGCAGCAATTTGCATCCAGTGCCACACTGCTCCAATTTGTGCAGCAGTCTTCCATGTGCAACAGTATTAAAAACCTTTCTAAGATCCAAATATACGATATCAAAGTTATTCCCTGCATCCAGTTCCTTTGTGATCACATCATAGTATCCAATCAAGTTGGTCAGGCAAGACTTCCCCTTAACAAAACCATGCTGTGTCTGAGCTATAACTGAAGTCTTGTCTAGATGATCCTGCTGTGCTTCTTTAACCAGTGCCTCCATTAATTTCCCTGGAACAGAAGTTAAACTAACAGGTCTATAATTACTTGTGTCACCCTTTGATCCTCCTTTGTGAATTGGGATCACATTTGCGCATCTCCGGTCCATGGGTACCTTATTTTTTTTTATCTTCAATTTCTCTTCCACTTTCCTCTCAGTTATTACAAAATCATCTAGCTCACTGCCAGAGTTTAATTCACCTCTCGCATTCCCCTCCCTGAATAACTCCTCGTATGTGAATGTAGATGCAAAATACTCATTTAGTTTGTTAGCCACCTGAACAGGATCATCAACAGTTGAACCATCAATATCCAGTGGACCAATCTGATCCCTTTCCTTCTAGAGTTTACATAGGTAAAGAACTCTTTGTTGTTTTTCTTTGCATTCTTTGCCAAATATTTCTCATAATCTGCCTTTGCCTGCCTAACCTCCTTTGTGTCTTGGTTACAGACCAGCTTATATCTATTATAGGCTTCCATGTCACCCATTAATTTATATGTATCCCATGCACTTTTCTTCTCTGCCACAACCCCAGGGGGCTCATATCTGGTGAGTATGGGCTTGGCACACCCAGGGTTTTGAGCTGGATATCATCATTCTTCTCTTTCTTGGTGATTTCCTTTTACTTCTCTCTTTCTCTCTCTCTCTCTGGGTCACAGGGTAAATCAGTTTTTTTTTTTTTTTTTTTGCTGGTGCAGTATAGGCCTCAGGCTTCCTTGCACGTTATGGCTAATAATAATAATAATAATGTCTCATTAGTTCAACTGTCATCCATTTAGGCCTAAACCTTGAGCAATATTTCTTAGTTGGCATGTAAAGCCTAGTAGCTTCCAAGATTAACTCTTTGAATGCTTCCCATTTTGAATTTGCTGTTGGTAACATCATCAGTTGGTCCCACCATATAGAATTTAAATAGTGTCTCAGACCTCCATAGTCACCTTTACTAAAGCAAAAACCCTTCCCTTTATCCCTGATGGTAGTTACCTCTTTGAGTAAATCCAACTTCAGCACACTGTGATCACTGCCACCTAGTGGTTCCTTTATCTGCAGATTCTTGATGCATGAAGAATCACTACTGATAATCAGATCAAGAGTATTACTCTCTCTAGTTGCCTCCCGAACATGCTGCTGTAGAAAATAATCATCCAGTATATCCACAAAAAGTCTTGCTAGTGTGTGAGTGACCAACGCACAAATTCCAGTCAATCTCTGGGAAATTAAAATCCCCCATTATAAGACTCTCTGATTTACTGGCCCACTCTATTTCCCTGTACAATATCTTATTATACTCATCAGAGTCATTAGGCCTATAGCACACTCCTACTCTCAATTTTGATTTCCCTATGCTTATGTCACACCAAACTGACTCGACACTGCCCTGTCCATCGATATCGACTGGCTTCACTTCCTTGGACTTTGTGTTTCTTAACTAATAGCATAACCCCTCCTCCCTTCCTATCCTGTCTATCCTTTCTGTACGCATTGTATTCCCCAAATTCCAGTTCTGCATTCCTTATATATATGTGACATCACGTCTCTGATATCCCAACAATATTTGCCTTTGATGTTTTGACCAACACCTCAAATTCATCAAATTTATTTACTAAACTGCTAGCATTGGTGTACACGCAAGTATACGTGCACCTGTTCCTATTCATAGCTACCCTAACACAACCCATGTGTTTACTTGTACTGCAGTGACTCCCAGCAGTCTGCATCCACAAGTCTTGCTAGTGTGTGAGTGACCAATCCACAAGTTCTAGTCAATATCTGGGAAATTAAAATCCCCCATTATAAGACACTCTGATTTACTGACCCACTGCATCTTGTTTTCCAGTCTGCTGCTTATTCCAATAAAAGTAGTGCATGAATCACTTTCATCTCTGCCAGTGGCTACTGTTAATCTGTTAGCCGTGTATCCCCCCCCAAGCTAGCAGTTTTCCAACCCACCTAACACTGCCTTGATAGCATCAGCAAATATTGTTGCACCCTTTCTATTTAAGTGTATTCCATCCCAGAAACAGTCTCTCCTGTTAACATAAGACTGCTGTTGAAACTGTAGCTGTGGATAAAGTGATGGTTGAGTGGGAGAAGAGAGTGAGAGTGGTAATCAATGGACACTGCTCTTCGTGGAGTAATGGTTAATAGTGGAGCCCCCCCCCCAGGGTTCGTTGTTGGGCCCATTGTTTTGTGTATTGATCAGTGATATAGATGAAAGAATACCAGGCTTAATATCGATGTTTGCAGATGATACAAAAGTTGGCAGGGTGGTTATTAACAATAATAAGAGTATTCTTCTGCAGCAGGATCTTTTTTTTAAAGAAAACTCCAAATGCGAAAATTATCAGAACATATAGTACTTAGTACTGTGCATGGGTTGAGGGAGATAGGGAGGGAGGGGATACCGGAAACTTTGCTCTGGTGGCTAAGCATAGTTTTCACCATTTTAAGCCTCCATTAAGCAAAGTGTTGGTATTGTTTCAGTTGATGAGAATCATCTACCACCTAGAATTAGTATATATTAGTATTGTATTATTAGCTATTTTGTATTAGTAGTGGTACTAGTTAGCATTAGTAGTACCATGCATGGGTTGGAGGATAAGGGGGGGAGATGTTGGAAACTTTGCTCTGGAGACCAAATGTTAGACAGATGGACTAAGAAATGGCAGTTGAAGTTTATTTGCATTGATAAATACACAGTACTGCATGTGGGGGTAGCAGTAACCCCAGAGTAACATACCAACTGTGTGGTACTATATTTTGGGGTGAATGAAATTTACATATTGGTAAATGAAAAAGACCTGGGGATAATTGGGCAGTCAGATATGAAGTTCTCTAAGCAATGCAGGTAGGCTGCAGGATAGCTCATGGGATTTTGTCAGTGATATACAGGAATCTTGCTAGCATGGATAAGGAGATGATTATTCCATTGAATAAGGCAATGGTCAGACCCCAACTTGAGATCCAACCATTGCGTTATATAATGAGCCTTATACAACAGGTCTGGAGGCCTCATTTTAGGAAGAATGTAGAGCTTCCGGAATGAGTACAAAGAAGGGCAATGAGATTGGTGAGCAGAACAAAGGGGTGCTCTTACCAAGAAAGGCTTTACTTCAAATTGTAGAACTTACTTCATTTGTAGACTAGGTATCTGCAGACGATCTAATTGAAGTATTTAAGGTTTTAAATGGCTTCAGCAAACTCAATGCTGATAGGATGGGATTCTTCCTCATCTTACACACACACACACGAGAGAGAGAGAGAGAGAGAGATTCAAATTAAGGAAGGACGGTTGCATAATAGATATGCGGAAATTTGGCTTTAACCAGTGGGTGGTTGATTGTTGGAATAAACTTCCATCTGTTGTTGTGGAAGTTGATAGCTTAAATCCAAGGAAGAACTAGACAAACTGTTAGAGGGAGTGAATAGGTGAAATGGGAGGTGTAATTTTTTTTTTTTTTTCTGGCTGATGCTGTGTAAGTTTGCTTTCTTGCATCTTGTGCAACTGCTAATGCTATTTATGTCAAGATTAAAGTTGAACAGAATATAGTCTGTTCATGACTGGAAGATACTTTTTTTTTAGCAACTGGGCTGAAACATTTTGCAAAAGAGTAAGGCAAAGAGGCAGCAGATGGAACAATTGGTGTGGTTCACACCTGACTGAGCAGTACACATGATGTGTACTAGTATGTACTGTCAGACATCTGCTTAAGTGACAAAAATGTCTCTATGGCAGGGTTGAAAGGGAAAAAATATAGTGAACAATGTCCTTAAGTTTTTTGAAGACGAAGCAAGATGTTTGAGTTTAATTGTACCTATAAGAAGAGCTGCTCTAACTAAAGTTTTATCAGGAATTTTAATTAAACAGATTAGAAAAGAATGTTCATTGCTATTGCACCCAAAAGATATATTAAAATCTCCACATAAGAAGAAAAAGTCAGTGAGTAGGTAAACAGTTGATTAGGTAGATAATTTTGATAGATGCATTATTTACTGCACTATTCAAGAATTTTATAGTGCAATAGAAAGGTGTCCACTTTAAATAACTTGTTGCTGGTTATGAGACAGAAATTTGATTTTCCATTTGGGTGAACAGCTCTACATAGGCTTTAAATGGAAGAAAATAGAAGCCAAACAGATGGTCTTAATGGAAAGGGACTACATTGTTCCATGAACAAAATATTTATGAACAATTATATATTACCTCAATTTTGGAAAGTACTTAGTTGTTTTTAGATGGAACCTAGGTGGACAGTAATTTAACATTTTTGGAAATGTTGGAGGATCAATGGATTATCTGGAGGCATGGACTGTGGCCATGCTGGAAAAAGGCTTAGTATAATAAGTGCAGGAAATATAAATAACTTTATTCCAAACTCTATGCTTATATATACAAAGCTGAAAACATAAGCCGGTGACTACAATGACCAAATGAATCACCATAATTTTGAAACTTGGCTAAAGAAGCAGCTACTGCCAAATATTCAGGCAGGTTCTGTTAAATTTTAATAATGCACTAATTAAAGTGTTCAGCAAGACAAGTGTCCAAACAATTTGTTGTGGAAGCATGTTGGTGAGATCAATGTGCTTCTGCAATGGAAACACATTGTTGATTTGTCTCTTCATCATCATTGATGTGCTTCAGTTATGGAGAGACACATCAGTGTATCATTGGTGTGCCCCACCGGTGCCTCCATAGCCAGGTGGGCAGGAGCAGCAGTGCGTAGCACACACTTCTTGATTAGACTGGGGTTCGAGCCCGTGACCACCAAATACGGAGGATGCAGAAAGGTCAGGGAATGACCATGGCATATCCCCAGAGCAATATGGCCTTAGTTGCTAATGCTCCTAAAAAAAAAACTAAATAACAAAACCCACCAATGATACATTGGTGAGACACTGTGTATTATTTTAGCCTAATATGCATAAATGTGAATTATTAGAAATTATTAGCCATTTTTGCAAGATAGAGCAGACATATTGGGAAACATTGTATTTTTGAAGAATTTACTGAGTCTTCACTTTTCACTACAAATGAAAGTGACTGAAACAGCAATGGGAACAGATCAAGAGGTTGATTAATGTAGCATTTTAATTACGTTATTAATATTTATTAAATATTAAAATGTCAACATTTATTTCAGAATATTATGAGAGCATTTTTCATTAATCCAGTATATCCGTAGAAGTATATAGTTGTAGAATTTAATAAAAATGTATTATTCATTTGACCAACTTCATGCTCTCTTTACTTCCAAACTCCTATATCAGAGAATAGAAGTGCATCCTTATCCACATCCTCAAGCATCTTCCAGTTGCGACCAGGCAGTATAGATATCTACTCTTTTAAATTTTGGTAAAATGTGACCTGTAGAATAATCTTTAAAGGGAATAAAAAGGTTGTATAAGAATGCAAAATCCACAGTGATGATTAAAGGAAGCATTGGAAAATGGTTTAAGGTTATGCCTAGATTGTGGCCAGATGGGCAAATAAAAAAAGCCAAGTTTCCCTATGCACCCGAGGTTGTCACATACAGTGGGATGACAAAGCAAAAAAGATTGTAAATCAGTGCTCAACTTGTTTGGGAATATGTATATTGGTTTTTCATCCAGAAAACAAGCAAACTGATTGAAGGATTCACTCTGCTACAGACACAATTATACTGATGTTTTTTTATCCTGAAATGGATAGTGAGAGAATTCCAAATACACTCTTAATGAGTATACTTGAGAGCAAACACATTTGCAACGTTTTCAGACAACTCTGAAATAGAACAAGGCATTCTAGATCAAGCAGAGAAATAGTTGCAGCCTTTATGGGTAGAATGGAACAAGGCTCTGGTATCCACATACCAAAAACTTGTGTTTCTCAGAGGCTTATTGATATCACAGAAGCCTGTGGGTGCCATACATGATGTTAAAAATTTATTGTTAATGGTTTTTTCTTTTTTCATTTAATGTGAACTAAAAATAATATTAATTACATTTAGTTTGTTTTACAACTCAGCTGAGAACTCAGGCCGGGTATGTGGGTAAACTGAGTATCGGAATCATGAGTGGAGAATGCCTATTGTTTGTGTTTGCTGACTCGTAATTCATGGAGTCAGCAAACACAAAAAAGTATTGGGTGAATTATTATCTATACAGGCTGTAAGTTGTTTATAATGGACTTATGGGTTTATATACTAAAATCTATTTATATTTATGATTTTCTTAATGTAAAAGGTTTTTTCCTCATTTCTTTTCTCCAGGAAAAGAAAAACTTGAGAAGCAGTTGAAAAAGCAGATTTCTGATCAGCAAAAAGAACTTCAGCGTCTGCAAAAGGAACTAGATGAACTAAAATCCAGAAACAGTTCTCCTTTTAGTATTCCTTCTGACAGTACTGATGATGACAGTGTGTCAGAGAGCACATATATATTAAGTTCTGATTCTGTATCTGATAACTTGAGTTACCTATCTGATGCTAATAGCAACTCTTCCAATACATCAGGTTATGGATTGAGACGGAGGACACAAAGTCCTAGGTGCAGAGCTTCAAGTCACCTGCAGGATTTAGCTACACTTCTATCGTTTTTCCCCCCATATCTGCAGCAGGCTAACCAGCATGATCAAAATACATTTTCAGAATTAAACACGACTGCAGAACATGGTGATTCAAATGAATCAGCTACTGAAATCATTACTGTGTCTTCTGTGTTAGCTGACAGTTCAAATTTCAGTGAGAAAGACTCTTTGGATATCAGTGGATGCCTGGATGAAACTGATTTACCAACTGTATGTAATGCTGCACGTAGTGATTGCTCAGTAGATGACCCAGAATTGGATAGTAGCAAACGAACAGTATCTTGTAAGGCTGATGATAGTGGAAGAACTGAAGAAGCAAATAGTATGAAGGAATTTTTTCCAAGAAGGCAGATTTTAGAGTTAACTGATACTTCAGATGAAGAACAACACCTTTTGAAAGCTGATGAACATCTAGTGAAACCTGGAAAAATTGTCAGAAGTTGCAGCTGGAGAAAGAATGCTTCTAAAGACAAATCTTGTGATTTAATAGATATTCCCACATCATCCACAGTTTCTTCAAATGGGGCTTTTTCAAAAAAGGACTTTTCTCTGAAGATTCAGAACAAAGACCCCGGTGTTCCTTTAAATAATGATGAGAGTAATGCAGTTAAGAATTCTGGAATGAATATATTGTCTCAACATGACTTATCACCTTCACATAGTCTAAGTGGTTTTGCAGAAAAGAATAATACAAGACTGAGTAGAAAACGCAGGATAAATGGACTTCCTTTAAATATGTATAGACCTGCTATTTCTCATTCATTAGAAAAGAAAGAAGAAAAAACAGATGATAGGCTGTGTTCGATGAGAATTTCTATAAATAAAGGAGTTCAGTCAAATATGATAGAGGTTGGAACTCAAGTTTCGCTAGAGCCAAATAAATACTGTAGTAAAAGCTCCTCTCATTATTTGAAACAAGGCAGGCAAGTTGGCATTTCAAATTCCAATGCCAAGCCCCTTCATAGAGCTGCATCTTTACTTGAAAGATATCTTGATAATGATCTTAACTGGGGACCAGCAATACCAAACTTTAATCAAAGCACTCGTCCCCAGAACTGTTCTGCAACTTCTCCACAGACAACAAGAATGTTGGCTACACTACTACTGGAACTCGAGAATGATGAAGATGAAGATAAAGATCCCAATTGGGAGCCTACACACTTGTCTGAGAGTAGTGATGATACCATTAGTGATGTTTGGGAATCTGATGCAAGTTATGAGATTGAAGTGCCACCTAGAACCCATGATTTATTAGAAGAGTAAGTTTCTCTTTGAATTTTTCTATTTTCTCAAATTTATAATTTTCACAGTAATGAGTAAAATATGCATATAATTGTTAACCTGAGGGCAGTGACAGGCAGGTGCCTTTTGAAAATAACACTCCTGCATTACCTTTTAATTAAGCATTAAAATCTGAAATTATTTCTAGCTTCCTAAATATAGTAAAATTTTTATGGCAATAGTTACTGAAATTTTTTTTTTTTCTTAATAGTTTTTGTAAACTAATTAAATGCAGTCACTGCCAAGTGCCTGCCATGCCATGCCACACCACTGTCTGTTTAACAGTTTTTTTCATTTGCCATGGAAACTGACTTTGCCACGGAATGTGTGTTTAACATTTGTGTGTGTATATGTGTATATATATATAAACACACACACACACACCAGCTGGTTATAAAATAAGTTTCCCTATTCAGGAGACCCTAGTGTCAAAACGGTTAGAGTTAATGCTGTGAAAATCAGTGAGTATGTCATTTAGAGTATGGTGAAGCGATTTGTAGAAGAAAAAAAATTAGTTCAAATTTCTGCTACCAGGGGAAAACGGTGCTACGCATATGTAAAAGCTGTCATTTATTTCAAGACATACTGCTTACGCAAATGACATCCTGTTAGATAAAAGCAGAAACGCCAATGCTACCGTTAATAACCATTATGGCTCTTACAAAAAAAAATGTGCTCTTTTAGTAAAACTGTTCTACCAGAATAATAGTAACGCTAATGCAGCACTACATGAATATCGGAAACTTAAAGGTTTGCGTACAGGATCTTTGATGTCAGTGGGGCTTCAAAAACTAAGACTGTTCCCAGTATGAATTAGTTATAATTCTGATGTTTTTACCATCAGTTCCTATTTTTTAGAGATTGAATCATTTTTTCATGGTCTTTTGAGTCGAAAGCTTTTTATAGTTTACAAAACAGATGTAGACATCTTTTTGTTTCTCCAGGTTTGTCCAGTTCTTCCTTGGATTTCTTAAGCTATCAACTTCCACAACAAGAGATGGAATACACACAATTTGAGTGTATTCCCCCCCCCCTCAGATTTGTAATCTGAGCAAGGGAATCAAATCAGCATTGAGCCTGCTTAAACCATTCAGGACGTTATCACCACTCAGATCACCTTGCAAGTGCCTAGTCTCTAAATGTTGCAATTTGCAGAACTTAAGTCTTTCTTGGTAAGAGTACCCCTTTGTTCTTCTCACCGATCATGTTGCCCTTCTCTGCGCTCATTTTAGCAATTGTAAATCCTTATTAAATTAGGCATCTGGACCTGTACACAGTACTCAAGATGTGACCTGACCATTGCCTTATACAAAGGGATAATCACCTCCTTATCCCTGCTGAAAAATTCCTGTATGTCATTGATAAGATGGCATGACCTGTTCTGGCAGCCTGTCTGCACTGCTCAGAAAATTACATATCTGACTGCACAATTGCCTCCCCAGGTATTTTTCATTCTCCACTATCCTGAGTGTAAAACCAGACAGTTGGTACATTTCTGTGGGGTTACTGCTACCCGTATGCAGTACTTTGCATTTATCAGTGTTAAAGTTCAGTTGCCACTAGTCAGCCCATCTGCCCAGCTTTTCTAGATCCTAGGATCCTATTGCAGTAGCATACTGTCATTGACAACCCTGTCAACCTTTGTATCATCTACAAATTTCGATATTAAGCCATTTATCATCCCATTGCACTTCTACTCTTTTTAAAGTAATTTAGAAATCAATTAATCACAAACTCTTAAACTATTTAGAAACCTTCCATATGATCAACGATCACTAGTATGGATTCTGTCAGTTTTGATATTCTGGCTTATTTTACGAATCTATGGACAAATTCAAAAGCAGTTGCTTGACATTTCACAGGCTTTTGATCATGTTTGGCATAAAAGTTTTCCAAATAAGCTTCTGTCCTATCGTTTGGTAACTGTTTTTTGTAATTTGGTATCCAGTTTTCTCTCTGACTGCTCACTGCGGGTGATGGTAGATGATTCTGTCTTCTAATTGCTTAAATGCTGTCTCCACTATCAATTGCTTAAATGCTGATCCCCAGGAAATTATTCAGTGGACAAATATAACTTTATTTTAATCCTTCTAAAAGTGAGTCATGTCTTATATCCACAAAAAGAGTTTTCTGCTCCCATTCATATCTTGGATGACACTCCAATTTCTAGGCACTATCATGTCCCTATTGGGGATTACCCTAAGTTCTAATCTCTCTTGACATAAGTACAATACAAATATTGCTTCCTCTGAATCTAAAAAACTGGATTTTCTCTTTCGCCCTTGGTGTTACTTTTCTTCCAAACACCTGTTCACTTTGTACAAATCTGCCCAACTGTGGAATATTGTTCCTGCATCTGGGTCGGTGGCCCCAAACTCTCTCTCTAAGGCTTCTAGATTCCATTGAAAAGAGGGCAGTTAGGTAAATTAATGACTCATCTCCAAGAGTCTCTCTCTCTCTCTCTCTCTCTCTCTCTCTCTCTCATAGACCTTGTTTTTGCTACATGCCTTTTCTATAGATACTTCCATAGGGACTGCTCTTTTGAATTGCCTTCTATAATTCCTGCTTTCTCTTCCGAAGTAGTGTGAACACTTGTCGCAACCAGTTAACATTCTTTTTCTGTCCAACTTCAAATTCACAGGACCAACTTTTTTTCCTCCTCAATTATTCTTTCAACTTCCATTTTATGGAACAACTTTCCTTCATACATGTTTTCTGAAATTTAAAATCTGTTCAAGTCTAATTTCAACAAATATCTTCTTTCATCTTCTCAACCTTCAACGTATGTACGGTACTAAGTACTGTAGGTTCTAATATCCCTCATGTTTGGCGTTTTGTTAAAAAATAAAATAATATATATTTCATTATTATTTTTTTATTATTTATTTTTTTATATTTATATTTTATTATTTATTCTTTAATATTCTGCATACAGTAAAGTTTGTTTTTATTCCCACCATTCAGTTTCAAGAAATCCATATAATATATACAGATTGCAGATTTATAATGCAATGGAATACCGTTTCAAAGAAAATAAACTCAAGGATAAGTGTAAATAAGTTTTTGTTATTCTTGTTTACTACTGAGGCCAGAAGAGTGAACAATAATACCTAATTAGTATGTTTAGAAGTGAAAATATCTATCAGAAGTCATTCACAGTACAATATCCGAAGTAAAAAAATAGGTTAAGAAGGCTCATGCATTGAAGCACTCGATTATGCAGAATATTAAAATGATCCTTCCATATCACAATCGTTCTCCTGACTTAAGAGCATATTTTTTCTGCTACGAAATATTTTCTCATACAATAGACAACCTGCTTTTTGTTCAGATCAGTGGATACTTCTTTATTGAAATTAAAAACACACAGGTGATTTTGACTGCAGTTTTATCAGTATATCTTCTATCAGACAGTAAATTTTGTGAATTTGGTTAAAACTCAGCAGGGGGGATCCTAACTCAGTCATACATCTCTAATGACAAAGAAGGAAAGTATTGGCCAAACTTTTCTGTTAGTGATTGTAAATGACTGATAACACTCACTCAGTGTGGTTTTCGATGTTTCTAAACTAATAGCTGTTTTTAACTCAGTTTTTTGTGCTAATTTCAGAAATGTTATTTGGGTTTTTTCTATCATGTATCTTTTTTTTCACAAATCACTGAAGTTGATGTCATGAGTTGTATTGTTGATGTCCTGAGTTGTATTGTTGATGTCCTGAGTTGTATTGTTGAATGTATTAAGTTAGGAATAAATGCTGGGAATCTGAAAACTAAATTTTCACATGTTGGCGACACTACTTTCAGTCATTTGTTTCTTGACCTTGAGAGCTGTATAAAGTAGTGTTTATCAGTGTGAGCCCAGTTTATATTTGAGGTTATCGTGTCAAGCTTGTGCTGAAAAGTGAGAAAAATATTTTTACGCAAGCGTTTGAACAATCCAAACTTAAATTTGTGGAAGTTGTGTATTCCTCGACCAAAGATAAAGTTTGCCAAACTTGTTTTGAAGCATTGAGATTGGGGAAAAATGGTAAAAAGAAGACTATACGATTTGCAGTTCACATGATTTAGCAGGAGCCTACAAACCACTGTGTCTGTTACTTTTCCTTAGTTAATGTAGAGGAATACAATGAAAAAAGTAAGGAGGCCATTGTGTATCCTGATATTCCATCTGCCATTAGACCAGTCCCACATGAAGAGAACCTACTGATTCCATGTTCTCCACTTTAGGAAAATGTAGCAGCAGAAAGTGCTGGAAGTGAAGCTTCTGAAGATGAAATTGAAGTCTGCATGCCTGGAGACATTGAGTGCAGTCTTCAACTGTTTTCACAGAATGAACTAAATGATCTGATAAGCGATTTTAATTTACCAAAGATCTCCTTGGTTCTAGACTTAAGTCAAAAATCTTCTAGCACATGGGAAGTTTTTCTCATGATATAGACAGAGAACAAGAACTAGTCTCTCATTTTTCTGAGGACAGTTCCACGGCGTTTTTGAGTAATGTAAATGACTTAAAGAATTCTTTAGGAATTAATCACAATCTTACACAGTGGAGATTTTTTATTGATTCTTCAGAGAGGAGTCTCAAAGTGCTGCTTCACAATAGAGGCACCTCCGTAGCTGGAGTGGGCAGGAGCAGCCGTGCATAGCACACGCTTCTTGATTAGACCGGGGTTCGAGCCCGTGACCACCAAATACGGAGGATGCAGAAAGGTCAGGGAATGACCACCACACATCCCAGGAGCAATATGGCCTTAGTTGCTAATGCTCCTAAAAACCAAATAACAACAGCTTCACAACAGAAATAAATATGAAAACCACTTTGTTCCTCCCACCAATCTTGTTGCCCTTCTCTGTACTCATTCTAGCAACTCTACATCCTTCTTAAAATGTGGCCCTCAGACTTGCAGTACTCAAGGTTTGCCCTGACCATTGCCCTGCTTTGTATAAACAAAGGTATAATCACCTCCTTGTCTCTGCTAGCAAAATTCCTATGTATCATTGATAAAACTCCATGATCTGCTCTGGCAGCCTGTCTGCACTGCTCGGAGAACTTCATATCCAACTGCACAATTAACCCCAGGTCTTTTTCATTCTTCAACTCCCTGAATCTACATTCAGTTGGTACGTACCACAGTTGGTACGTTTCACTTGGCATATGCAGTACTGCATATACCCATATGCAGTACTTTGCATTTGTCAATATTAAACTTCAGTTGCAACTTCTCAACCCATCTGCCTAACTTTATTAGATCCTGTTGTAGTAGCATACTGTCTTTACTATCATTAACAACCCTGCCAACTTTTGTATCATCTGCAAACTTGGACATTAAGCATGGTATACCTTCATCGATATCATTAATAAATACACAAAACAACAGTGGGCCAAGCACCGAACCCTGGGGAACTCCACTAATAACATTAGTCCACGTAGAGCAGTGTCCATTTATTACCGCTGTCTGCCATCTCCCACTGAAACATCCCATTATCAATTGCAGCTCGCCCTTAATGCCACACTGCTCCAATTTGTACGTGGTCTTCCATGTGCAATAGTATCAAAAGCTTTCCTGAAATTCAAGTTATATGATATCAAAATTATTTTTTGCATCCAGTTCCTTTGTGATTACATCATAGTATCCAATCAACTTGGTCAGACAAGAGTTCCCCTTAATAAACCCATGTTGAGTCTGAACTATTACTGCAGTCTTCTCTAGGTGATCCTGTATCACCTCTTTAACCAGTGACTCCATTATTTTCCCCGGAACAGAAGTTAAACTAACAGGTTTATAATTATTTGTGTCTCCCTTTGAAAACCCCCTTTGTGAATTGGGGACACATTTGCACCTCTCCAGTCCTTGGAAACCTCCCCTGAATCTAAGGATGCTCTCATAATTATGGCTAAGGGTTTGCTGACTTCCCTTGCTGCCTCCTTCAATATAACTGGATAGATTCCATCTGCCCCAGGTGCCTTTTTTTATGTTTAACTTCAACTATATCTCCTTCACTTTGCTCTCTGTTATTACAAAATCATTTAGCTCCCTGTTAGTTTAGTAAACTTCTGTCCTCCCCTTCCTTACAGAATTCCTCATGTGTAAATGCAAAATATTCATTGTTTGTCAGCTATCTGAGCAGGATCACCAACAATCGAACCACCAACATCAAGTGGACCAATCTGATTCACCCCTTTCCTTCTACAGTTTACCTATATAAACAAGTCTTTGTTCTTTTTCTTTGCATCCTTTGCCAAGCATTTCTCATAATCAGCCTTCGCTTGTCTAACGTCCTTTGTGACTTGATTACAGACTAGCTTATATCTGCTGTAGGCTTCTGTGTCACCTACTAATTTATATGCATCCCACCCATTTTTCTTCTCTGCCACAAGCCTCATTAGTTCATCTGACATCCATTTAGGCCTAAATCTTGAACAGTATTTATTAGTTGGTATGAAAAGCCTCGTTGCTTCCAAGGTTAATTTCCTGAAGGTCTCCCATTTAGAAATCACTGTTTTTAACATCATCAGTTGATCCCACTGTATAGAATTCTGAGACCTGAGCCTGGGACCACTGTAGTCACCTTTCCGAAAACATAAACCTTTCCCTTTACTCCTTGATGGTAGTTGCATCTTTAAGTAAATCCCACATCAGTAGACTGTGATCACTGTCACCTAATGGTTCCTTTATCTACAAATGCATGCATCATCACCACTGATAATCAGATCAAGGGTATTACCCCTTTGGTTGCCCCTTGAACATATTGCTGTAGAAACAAATCTTCCAATAAATCCACGAAAGTCTTGCTATTGTGGAGTGACCAACCCACAAGTTCCAGTCAATATCTGGAAAGTTGAAATCTCCCATTACAAGACATTCTGATTTACTGGCCCACTATTTCTCTGCACAATTGTTCGTTATACTCATCAGAGTCATTAGGCCTATAACACACTCCTACTCTTATTTTCCCTTCCCCAGTGTTTATGTCACAGCAAACTGACTTAACATTGCACTGTCCTCCCATGTCAACTGGATGCACTTCGTTAGATTTTGTGTTTTTTAACTAACAGCATCACCCCTCCTCCCTTCCAACCCTGTTTATTCTTTCTGCACACATTGTCTCCAAAAATTCTGCACTGTTTATATCTGTATGACACCATGTCTCTGATATCCCAACAATATCTGCATTTGATACCTTGATCAGCACTTCAAATTCACCAAATTTTTTACTATCAGCTTTGGTGCACGCAGAGCCGGATTTACATATAAGCTAAATTTTTAAAACAATCATCCAATCATTTATTGGATGATTGTTTTCTACAGGTTAGGGCCTCACATTGCAAGGGGCCTCGCAAAAGCTTAAAAAAATCCTTATTGTCACAGTTCAATAAAAAACCCTTATTGAACAATATTTAGAAAAAAAATTAAAGCCTAGGGCCATAACAAGTTTAAATCCAGCCCTAGGTGTATGTGCAAGTATACATGCACCTGTTCTTACTCTTAGTTACCCTAACACAGCCCATGTATTTATTTGTTCCATGATGACTCCCAGCAGCTCTTGAACTCCCCAGCAACTTGCTCTCTAGGCTGCTGCTCGTTACAATAGAAGCAGTGCAAGAATCGCTTTTGCCTCTGCCCGCGGCTACTGTTAATCTGTGAATCCCCCTCCCAAGCTAGCAGTTTTCTGACCCACCTAACACTGCCTCAGTAGCAACAGGAAATATTCTTGCACCCTTTCTATTTAAGTGTATCCCATCCCTGTAGAAGCACTCTCGCCTGTTAGCAAGCATAGACCAATCTGAAAAAAATTCTACCAAATGAGCCTTGCACGATCTCTTCAGGATCGAATTGATTGACAAGGCTCTCATCATATACTCCCTCATATCGTGTCTAGGCAAAATTGCAGACATTTAAAATTCAACCCTAGCTCGCAACTTTTTTCCAACATTGACCTGTACTTGTTAAGTAAATCTGCAGATCTCTTACTCTTAAGGTCATTAGTACCATCGTGTACAACAATATCACCTTTTGTGCCCTTAAAAGATGATATATGCTCTACAATGCCATAAACTTTAGACCCTGGTCCTGTTCCACCTATGCTTTTTGCATAATATATTCACCATCTCCGTGACAATAAAGTCACCTCAATAACTAGTTCCTATGGCACCAGTGCATTCTGCCTTGGAGATTGCCACTGTGCTGCCTGATGCACAGGAGTGAGCTCTGGCTTTGACTAGGGCATCTGAGAGTTTTATGGGCCCCCTTTATTAATTTCTTCAAGGACTTCCACCCTACATCTCAAACTCTCATAGATGCTCATCAGAACGCTGAGTTGGCATCTAATTTCTTCAGTCTCTCCACCTAGCACACACACACACACACACACAGTCATCCTCCTTGGCTAGATCATATCCTGTTCTAGAGAGGGTTTGCAAACATTTCACATTTCGTGCATTTTTTTAGACTGTGATGTGTTGGAAAATCACCCTCTTCGGTTCTCCCCCTGAGCCACAGCACTGTGGCTAATCTGTGAGTGTTGCTTCAAGTCTGTTTTTGAGAACTTGGTTGGGAACAAATCGGATCCAGACTACAAGAATCTGGGTTGCAATATGATTTGTCAAGATACAATTTTTATATTCCCACATCGACTATTTCCCAGAAAATCAAGGAAGTATTAGTGAAGAACATGAGAGGTTTCACCATGACATTAAATACATAGAGATGAGGTACCAGGGGAGGTGAAATGTCAACATGATGGCCAACTATTACTGGAAGCTGAAGAGGGACTGTAAAGTAGAAGGATCTGCAAGAAAAACAAAAATTTTACCCATTATAGATCATTTTTTAAAATGAGAGGCAAGTGTTTAGTAGACCTTTTTACCACTCGTTTTTGTTGCTTTTCACCAAAGATTCGGTGCATTATAGTCCTGCTGATAAGGTCAAGGAAAAAACAACATGCAAACTCAAAACTGCAGTTGTGAGTTTGCATGTTGATCTTTGTCTGTTTGCAAAAAAAAAAAAAAAAAATACAAAGATCTAACCAATAGTGCTTGTCTACAGTGAGAACTGTCTTAGTCTACACAGAAAATAGATAAAATAAAAAATATCCAGCACTACAATCTATTCAGCAGTCTTTGAGAAACTCAGCTAATACACCAGTCCTTGCCGATATTTCAAAGTTGTGCATTATTCTGGAATGATAAAAATGCAAGTACATATTTCCAGGGAAGAGTGGCAGTAATAGTGAATATAAAGAATATTGCTAATGCTTTTATCATAAACAAACTTGTTCCTGATCTCTTCTTTGTTTGTTTGATCTTCTCTCCAAATAGATAACAGATGTTCTGTCTCTTTCAATTCTTTATCTTGATCTAATAGATTTTATTACACTTTGAATTGTTTCTGCTATCTCTTAGAGATGTGCAAATGTATCCCCAATTCACAAAGGGGGGTCTAAGGGTGAGTCAGTTGTCGTATAACACAATAGTTGTGTTCCTAGAAACCCTTGTGTAATGCAAAATTATGCAATATAAATAACAAGCCTTAGAGAAAAAATAGGGTTAGGTGCCGACCACCCAAGATTGAACACACATTCGTAACCAAAACGTTGCCAAACAATAAATAATCTTAATAAATTTAACATTTCTCAACTTGCACAGTTCAGAAATGTCAAATTCATAATTTAATCGTTTAAATTTAGGTTCTTACCTTAAAAATAAATGAAGACAGCTTTGAGAGAAAGGGTTGAAGCAGTGGAATTATGGAGAAAGTGGTGGCAGGTTGTCATCATTATCAGAACTGTGAGGGGGAGGAGATGCAGATGAGAGCTTTAGACGAAATGGCTCATTTTCTGTGTCTTTCTTGGGTGTTTTCATAAAAAAGACATTTGTTTTGCCACCTTCCTTCTTTCACAAAGCAGCTGCTTGTATGGCTCCAAAGCAGATCGAATTGTACAAAGTGCTATTCTGCTTCTTTCTGCATAGTAATTGTTATATTTTAGCTACTGCATACTTTCCTCAAATGAATTCAAAACTGAAGATAATTCTGAGGTAGGAAGCTGTTTTATGGTGACTTGCAGGCATTCATCTTCGTCATCTTCCCCATGTTCCACCTGTCCTTCAGCAACAAGTTATTGCAGTTCTTCAGTTGAAAGTTCTTCATGGGAATGAAGCAACTCTTCTAAGTCCTCTTCCTCCAATTCCTCAAAGCCAACCTGCTTTGCGACAGCAACACAGTGTGCTTTTAATTTAGGAAGCTCTTTTACAGGATCAAAGCCTTTAAAATCACTAATAAAATCTGGTAAAAGAGGCTGCCAAACACCATGCAAGCAGTCATAAAGAATGCAATTATGTCAATTGAATCGCTTCCAGAAGTCCATAACTGTTGTTGCATTTTTGTCCTCTGTTGCTCAATATCTTAAATGTGCATCTTGTATAATAGTGCTTAAAAGCATCACTTAATCCTTGGTGAAGTGGCTGAATAAGAGATGTTGTGTTAGGAGTAAAAACAGGATTTTGATGTTTGGTGACAGTTCAGCAAGGGTGATTGGAGGATGACTTGGTGCATTGTCTGAAACAATTAAAATCTTAAAATCCAAATTTTTCATTTGTAGTAGTTTTGAAACACATCTAGTAGAAGATTGGTGAAGGTCTGTCTTTTCATCCACCCTCATCTGTTACTCCTAAAGTAAACACCCACGTTATGATTCCATTTAATGCTTGTGGATTGGCTGCATAATAAACAACAACCGGCTTCAGTTTAAAGTTGTCACTTGCATTTGCGCCTAACATAACAGTCAATCTATCCATAGTAGCCATAACAGCAATCTATCCTTGAAGACTGGAGCTTGTGCTTCCTCTCTTGAGATATGTTTGTGGCAGCGTCTTTTTTTCCAATATAGTCCTGCTTCTTCAAAGTTGAAAATTTGGTCCCGTGTATAGCCCTCTTTCTCAACTAGTTTTTCAGTATTAGCAGAAATGCTTTTGCTGCTTCTTCATATGTGCTCACCGCTTCACCTGATAATTTCACATTATGGTAAGTGTGAGAGTAAAGGGAGGCACTTCTTGAGGGTTTTCAGATTTATTTTTGAGGTCTTCAAATATTGCTAATGCTTTTGCCACAAACAAACTTGTTCCTGGTCTCTTTGTTTGTTTGATCTTCTATCCAAATAGATAACAGATGTTCTGTCTCTTCCAATTCTTTGTCTTGATCTAATAGATTTTATTACACTTCGAGTTGTTCATGCTATAATCTCTTAGAGATGTGCAAATGTATCCCCAATTCACAAAGGGGGATCTAAGGGTGACACGAGTAATCACAGACCAGTTAGTTTAACTCCTGTTCCAGAGAAAATAATGGAGTCCCTGGTTACAGATGCATTGTAGGATCATCTAGACAACACTGCAGTAATAATTCAGACACAGCATGGGTTTGTTAAGGGAAAAGTCTTGTCTGACAAATTTGATTGGATACTATGATGTGGCTACAAAGGAACTGGGTGCAAAAAATAATTTTGATATATACTTGGATTTCAGAAAAGCTTTTGACATTGCACGTGGAAGACTACTGTACAAATGCACTGCTTGTTTGATGTTTGTGGAGCAATTAAGAACGAGGCATGATATTGCCAAGGGGAATGTCTTTGTGTAGTAGTAGTGGCAAGAAAGCAAGTGTATGAGCTTATGCAGCATCAGCCAAAAAAAAAAAAAAAAAAATTTCACACAACTATTCCCTCTAAATGTCAAGAAAAATACCAAATATCTGCCTTTGATGTCTTAACTAGCACTTCGGGCTCATCGAATTTATTAACTATACTCCTAGCATTGGTGTACATGCTAGGAGTATAGTTAATAAAAACAGTACTCAAGGTTTGGCCTGACCACTGCCTTATTCAAAGGGCCAGTAAATCAGAGTGACTTATAATGGAGGATTTTGTGGGTTGGTCACTCACACACTAGCAAGTCTTTTCTGGATTTATTGGATGATTGTTTTCTACAGCAGCATGTTCGGGAGGCAACTAGAGGGAGTAATACTCTTGATCTGATTATCAGTAGTGATTCTTCATGCATTAAGAATCTGCAGATAAAGTAACCACTAGGTGGCAGTGATCACAACATGCTGAAGTGGGATTTACTCAAAGAGGAATCTACCATCAGGGGTAAAGGGAAGGGTTTTTGCTTTCGAAAAGGTGACTACAGTGGTCTGAGCCAGTATTTAAATTCTATACAGTGGAACGAACTGATAATGTTACCAGCAGCAAATTCAAAATGGGAAACATTCAAAGAATTAAGCTTGGAAGCTACTAGGCTTTTCATACCAACTAAAAATATTGTTCAAGATTTAGACCTAAATGAATGTCAGATGAACTAATTAGACATGTGGAAGAGAAGAAAAATGCATGGGATACATATAAATTAATAGGTGACTAGGAAGCCTATGATAGATATAAGCTTGTGTGTAACCAAGCCATAAAGGAGGTTAGGGAAGCAAAGGCAGATTACGAGAAATCTTTGGCAAAGGATGCAAATAAAAATAGCAAAGAGTTCTTTACTTATGTAAACTCTAGAAGGAAGGGGATGAATCAGATTGGTCCACTTGATATCGATGGTTCAACTGTTGAAGATCATGCTGAGGTAGCTAACAAACTAAATGAATATTTTGCATCTACATTCACACATGAGGGAGTTATTCCGGGAAGGGAATGCCACTTCTGGCATTCCCCTCCCTCCTTGCTGGCAGTAAGCTAGATAATCTTGTAATAACTGAGAGTAAAGTGGAGGGGAAATTGTTGAAGATAAACATAAGAAAGGCACCTGGGGTGGGTGGAATCTATCCAGTTATATTAAAGGAGGCAAGAAAGGAAGTAAGCCAACCTTAGCCATAATTATGAGGCCTTCCTTGGACTCAGTGGAGGTATCCATTGACTGAAGATGTAGAAATGTGACCCCCAATTCACAAATTGGTCATTTGGATGTGGTCAAAAAGAAGGATCAAAGGGAGACACTGGTAATTACAGACCTGTTTGTTTTACTTGTGTTCCAGGGAAATTAATGGAGGCACTGGTTAAAGAAGCATTTCAAGTCTTGTCTGAACAATTTGATTATATACTATGATGTGCTCACAAAGGAACTGGATGCAAAGAATAATTTTTATATCATATATTTGGATCTTAGAAAGGCTTTTGATACTGTTGCACATGGAAGGCTCTTGCACAAATTGGAGCATTGTGGCATTGGAGGAAAATTGCTGCTATATAGATAAAGGGATGGTTGAGTGGGAGAAGACAGAGAGTGGTAATCAATGGACACTGCTCTTCACGGACTAATGTTATTAGTGGAGTCCCCCAGGGTTCAGTGTTGGTCCCATTGTTGTTTTCTGTATTTATTAATGATATTGATGATGGTATATTAGGCTTAATGTCCAAGTTTGCAGACGATTTGCAGAGAAGGTCGCAGACAGATGTGCGATATGAAGTTCGGCAGGGTTGTTAATGGCACTAATGGCAGTATGCTGCTGCTGCAACAGGATCTAGAGAAGTTGAGTGGGTTGGCTGCTCAACTTTTCTAGATGAGGTGGCAACTGAAGTTTAACATTGAGAAAAGTAAAGTACTGCATGTGGGAAGCAGTAACCCCATAGTAACGTATCAACCATGTGGTACTACACTGACAGTGGTAGAGAGTGAAAAGCACCTGGTGATAATTGTGCAGGCAGATATGAAGTTTTCTGAGCAATGCAGATGGTCTGCAAGAGTAGCTCATGGTATACAGGAATCAATGATATATAGGAATTTTTCTGGCAGGAATAAGGAGGTGATTATCCCCTTATAAGGCAATGGACAGGCCACACCTTGACTACTGTATACAGGTCTGGAGGCCTCATTTTAAGAAGGATGTAGAGCTGTTGGAACGAGTTCAGAGAAGGATAACAAGATTAGTGAATGGAACAAAGGGTTGCTCTTATGAAGAAAGGCTTAAGTTTTGCAAATTACAGTGTCTGGAGACTAGGCACCTGTGAAGGTGAATCTGATTGAGGTTTATTAAAGCCTTGAATGGTTTGAGCATGCTCAATGCTGATGGGATCTTTACTTTTGCTCAGAGTAATGGCCTGAGAGGGCATAAATTCAAATTGAGGAAAGACAGTTGTAGGATAGATGTGTGGATGATTGCCTTTAGCCAGTAGGTGGTTGATTGGTGGAACAAACTTCCATCTGTCATTGTAGGAAATTGATAGCTTAAATAGATTCAAGGCAGAACTAGACAAACATTTGGAGCGAGCGGATGGGTGAAATGAGAAGGGTGTGTGGCTGTTTTTTTTTTTTTTTTTTGGCTGGTGCTATATAAGCTTGCTTTCTTGCATCATGTACCTTTGCTAATACTAACTTCACGACATGTAATTGAAAAAAAATTATTGAAACTGCTTGAAACTTGGTTTTTAGTAGCATTAGCAACTAAGGCCATATTGCTCCCGGGATATGCGGTGGTCATTCCCTGAACTTTCTGCATCCTCCGTATTTGGTGGTGACGGGCTCGAACCCCGGTCTAATCAAGAAGCGTGTGCTATGCACTGCTGCTGCTTCCCACCTGGCTACGAAGGCGCCTGCTTGAAACTTGGAAAGTGTTATATGTTAATTACAGAAATTTTTGACAATATACCACTACTCTCTTCTACGTAGGTCATAAACTTTTCAAATTCCTCTCACAAATAGTGAAACTAATAGAACAAGCTTGTCTTTGAGAATATATATAAACCTCCCTAAAACTAGCTCATTCATTTCATAGATAATGCGGTCCCAGTTCCCTCTCAATGATATCCATTTCCAGTTTCAGTTATTGGTTGCTTCAACCACCATTCATCTTATTTTTCCCCAATTATTTGTTCTTTGATTTCTTTCACTTTAAAGGTCTTGTTTGAGACTTCCTAATTGGGAATCTCCTTTTTTTGATCTTGATCAGAACACAGTAAAAAGATATTGAGCCAGCTTAAAATCTATTTGCTGCATTCTGTCAAATTCATCTGTTGCCTAGGTTGTTCTTCCAACTCTAGAAATTACTAAGATCTTTTACTTCCTTTCTTTGAAACTCAAATTTCACCAATGTACTCTCCCAACAACTGGATCAAGATGTTATGGGCTTATATGAGTGCTTGAAGGACAGGGTGGATGCCCTCGAAGGATTTAAATTGAGGGGTCCATCAGCTCTCAGCTGTCCACATCAATGCCAGAGCTTGCACTTGAACATCACGCAACACAGTGGCAACCCCCAAGGCAGAATGCGCTGGTCCCAAAGGAACCAGTTGTTGTAGGTGACTCTATTGTCAGGGAAACGGTGAGTATATTATTGTGCAAAAAGGATAGACGGAACAGGACCACGGTATGTCTGCCAGGGGCAAAGGTTGATGATGTTGTAGGGCAGATATCATCCTTTAAGGGCACAAAGGGTGATATTGTTGTACACGTTGGCACTAATGATATTAAGGGTAGGAGATCGGCAGAATTACTTAACCAGTACAAGACAATGCTGAAAAAAAGCCATGAGTTAGGGTTGAATTTGAAAGTGTCTGGAATTCTGCCCAGACACGATAGGAGGGAGTATATGATGAAAGCCTTGTCGATCAATTCGGCCCTGGAGAGATTGTGCAAGGCCGAAGGGGTAGAATTTTTCTCAGCCTGGTCTGTGCTTGTTAACAGGAGAGTTTGCTTCTACAGGAATGGGATACACTTAAATAGAAAGGGTGCAAGAATATTTGCTGATGCTATTGAGGCAGAGTTAGGTGGATCGGAAAACTGCTAGCTTGGGGGGATACACAGACTAATAGATTAACAGTAGCTGCTGGCAGAGGTAAAAGTGATTCTTGCACTACTTCTATTGAAATACAATTGAGCAGCAGCCTGGAAAGCAAGGCATTGGGTCTGTTTGGTGTGACATAAGCACTGGGAAAGAAAAATTAGAGTAGGTGTGTGTGTGTGTTATAGGCCTAATTACCTATAACATAGTCTGTAACCAAGTTACAAAGGAGGTTAGGCAGGCAAAGGCAGATTACGAGAAATCCTTGGCAAAGGATGCAAAGAAAAACAGCAAAGAGCTCTTTATTTATGTAAACTCTAGAAGGAAGGGGATGAATCAGGTTGGTTCACTTGGTATCGATGGTTCAACTGTTTATGATCCTGCTCAGGTAGCTAACAAGCTAAATGAATATTTTGCATCGACATTCACACGTTAGGAGTTACTCAGGGAGGGGAATGCCAGAGGTGTATTCAACTCTGGCAGTAAGCTAGATAATCTTGTAATAACTGAGAATAAAGTGGAGGAGAAATTGTTGAAGATAAACAAGAAAGGCACTGGGGTGGATGAAATCAATCCACTTATATTAAAGGAGGCGGCAAAGGAAGTAAGCAAACCCTTAGCCATAATTATGAGAGCTTCCCTGGACTCAGGGAAGGTACCAATAAACTGGAGATGTGCAAATGTGACCCCAATCCACAAAGGGGGAGACAGGTAATTACAGACCTGTTAGTTTAACTTCTGTTCCAGGGAAATTAATGGAGACACTGGTTAAAGAAGCTTTGCAGGATCATCTAGAGAAGACTTCAGTTATAGCTTGGACACAGCATGGGTTTGTTAAGGGCAAGTCTTTTCTGACTAATTTGATTGGATACTATTATGTAGTAACAAAGGAACTGGATGCAAAGAATAACTTTGATATCATATATTTGGATCTTAGAAAAGCCTTTGATACTGTTGCACATGGAAGACTGCTGCACAAATTGGAGCTGAGTGGCATTGGAGGGAAATTGCTGCTATGGATAAAGGGTTAGTTGAGTGGGAGAAGACAGAGTGGTAATCAATGGACACCGCTCTTCGTGGACTAATGTTAATAGTGGAATCTCTCAGGGTTCAGTGTTGGGTCCATTGTTGTTGTTTTCTGTATTTATAAATGATATTGATGATGGTATATCCAAGTTTGCGGACGATACGAAGGTTGGCAGGGTTGTTAATGACATCACTGCTGCAACAGGATATAGAAAAGTTGAGGAGATGGACTGTGTGGTGGGAAATGAAGTTAACATTGACAAATGTAAAGTACTACATATGGGAAGCGGTAATCCCAGAGTAATGTATCAACTCTGGTACGACAGAGTTGATACGTTTGATTCTCTACCACTGTCAGTGGTAGAGAATCAAAAGGACTTGGGGGTAATGTGCAAGCAGATATGAAGTTTTCTGAGCAGTGCAGATGGTCTGCAAGAGTAGCTCATGGTGTCTTCTCAATGATATACAGGAATTTATCTAGCAGGGATAAGGAGGTGATTATCCCCTTGTATAAGGCATAGGTCAGGACACACCTTGATTACTGTATACTGTATACAGGTCTGGAGGCCTCATTTTAAGGATGTAGAGCTGTTGGAACGAGTACAGAGAAGGGCAAAAAGATTAATGAATGGAACAAAGGGTTGCTCTTACGAAGGATGGCTTAAGTTTTGCAAATTACAGTGTGTGGAGACTAGGGCGAGGTGATCTGATTGAGGTGTATAAAGCCTTGAATGTTTTGAGCATGCTCAATGCTGATGGGATTCTTCCTCTTGCTCAGAATAATCGCCCGAGAGGGCATAAATTCAAATTGAGGAAAGACTGTTGTAGGATAGATGTGAAGAAGTTTGCCTTTAGCCAGCAGGTGGTTGATTTTTTTTTTTTGCCTGATGTATATAATCTTGCTTTCTTGCATCATGTGCCTTTGCTAATAGATCAGTCTAATTTTGGAGAAATCATCGGCTGCCAACTCTTAAAAACTATTTCAAAACATGTGATGTGCTTACCACTATCGATTGAGATTCTGAGACTTTTGCAATTAACAGTGTTACACAACTTGTGCATATTTACCATCTGACTAGATGTCCTTGCCACACATCAATGCTATTGATCTTTTCCTTTCTAAATACCTTTCAAATTGACAGTCTATATTAGTGGTTTTCTAGTTGCCTTATTTCACCATTTGGTCATGGTCTCTTCAGTAATGGAGTCTCTCCTGTGCTTATTACTACACGTCATTTGGCATTAAAAAAATGTGAAATAAGATGATGCTTAATTACCATAATTAATAACTACTCTTAATTACCATAATTAATAACCACACGTGGAATTAATAATATACAGGCAACCCCCCGTATAACACGGTACTTCTACAACATGGTTTTGCTCTAACACGATTTGAGAATTGTGGCAATCTTCGCACAACATGATACTTATATTATATGGTTTTGTTCTAACATATAATATATGTTAGAACAAACAGTTTGAGAATTGTGGGAAATCTTGCATAACACGGTATTTTTGAGCTTTTGTGCTGGGAAAACCCTGCTATTATGTTAGATGTAATTTTCAATGTTTCCATTCCTTTTTGTGAATCTCCGCTGTTGACTCGCTAGTCGTTAACGCCTTTGCGATATTTTTCTAAAACACATTTCTGGAGGTCACTACCATAAAACAATAAAAACAATTTGTGGTTTCTGGTTTATTGGCCTTTTCTGTTAGTGTAATTAATTATAAACGAGTAGTAAACTCGATCTTCTTGCATTTGTTATAGTACTGATAGCTGGAATTCTGTGGGTTTTCACGTTATGGTGAAATGTGTTTCCCCTTCCATGAAATATTCAATCATATAAAAAACATAAATTTTCAGAAACTCATTACTTCGTATCTCACTTGTGCGTATTGTGTTTGTTGCAACCTGTGGGTGCGCCATGTTCTTTGTTATTAATTGCTTATCACTTTTACTGTTTTAAATTTTACAAAAAAAAAAAGTAAATGAACAGAAAAAATATCAATTAGTATGTACATATTACAGTACGTATTAATTAAGCTATGTGCGTAAGTGTAAATTTATTTTTATTTTGCTAATTGGAAAATTCTTCTGATTGTCACGAATCATTTAACTTTGTTAATTGGTGGTAAGGTAATAAAGTTCAATTTGTGCTTTATATCTACGCGGGGGTCGACTGTATTTTGTTGGGGGATCCCCGGGTTAGGTTCTGTGGTTGTTTGAGACCATAAAAAATTGACTTTGAGGTGTCCAGAAAGTACACTAAATCTAGATGCTACAGAAGAGATTATGCTTAGCAGCGATGAAGAGGAAGAAAATTAAATGAACGTACATTATCTGACATATAAGTATCACAGTTTATAAGGTAAGACGTTTGTTCAGTTATATTATACTACTATTATAAAAATAAAGTTAAAATATTAAGTTATTACTACTATAAAAATTAAGTTTCTGATAGTTATAAAAAAGAAAGGTTTATTTTTGTTAGCTTTTGGAACATAACTCCCCTTTTTGTACCGGTTCTTAGTCCCATATAACACAGTTTCGCATTACATGAGATTTTGTAGGAACCAAACTACTGTGTTATACAAGGGTTACCTGTAGAGTAGAATGTCAGTTATCCAGAATAATTTGATAGGTTGATCTTTCTTTTTTTTTTTTTACAGTAGTACCGTAAGCACTGGTTATAGTGATCACGGTTGCAAATTGAACTTTGATTCTAATAAGCGAAAGATCGAGCTTATTAGAATTTTCTATTTGTACAATCTGTTTATAACAGATTGTACAAATAGAAAGCCCAATAAACCAAAAACTGCAAATTGTTTTTATTGTTTTATGGTTGTGACCTCTAGAATTCCATTTGATCTTCAGAAATGTGCTTTAGAAAAATATCACAGAGACTACGGGCTTTTCTCGGAAACCAGGAATGAATTTCAGATTAGTTTAGCTCCTGATTCGGTAAGAATAATATATGCCCGAAAATGTGTGCTTTATTATTTTTCTCAGTTTTTTATGGTCAACTGTGAACAAAAAGAAAATATGTAGTTTTAACATTGTAGCGTGAAGTGGAAATTATTAATACAATTAGAAAAGGTGAAAATTTATGAAATCTCTACAAAGTGTTTAATGTGGGGACATCAACAATTTACGACATCAAGAAAAATTCCAAACAGAATTTGTGTTGACTGTGGATAGTGAAGCAGGATCTAGCAGGAAAAAGATGATGTTGAAAACTGAAAATGTTGCTTTAGTGAGTGCACTTTATTTGTGGTTTCTTCAGAAGCAAAGTTTAGGTGAACCAGTATCTGGATCGTTGTTGTGTGAAAAAGCATTGGATTTTAATCGAAAATTAAGAGATAATGAAAATTTTAAGGAAGTCTTGGGTTGGCTGAAAAACTTTAAACTGAGACACAGTATACGTGAACTAGATATTCAAGGCGAGAAACTTTCTGCAGACGAATCGGCAGCAGTGTCCTTGTAAGTGTGCTTCAATTATAACAGATTACGAGAAATAAAACTTATGTTGATGAGATGGGCTTATTATAGAAATCATCACCGAGAAAAACCCTAGTCACCAAAAGAGAAATGCCTGCACCAGGTTTTAAGATGAGAAAAAGAATGAGTTACAATTGCTATGCGTGCAAATGCTACTGGAACGCATAGATTGTCAGTGATCGTTATCAGTAAGTTGAAAAATCTGGGAGCATTTAAAAAGCTTTCTAATTTTCCTGTTTTGTATAAAAATGCCTGGATGGCTGTTTCTGTTTTCCAAGTTTGGTTTATACTTTTTTTTATTTATTTAATTAATCTTAATTATTTAATTATTACAGATTTAATTATTACGTAAGATAAGATAAAATTTATTTAATCTTACCTTATGTTTGATTGTTGGCATTGGAAAATTTGGCCAGAAGAGGTCTGACATCAGTTATTCCACATAACTGATGCTCTTCTGTAGTTTAATAAGCTTAATAAGTTTTATAATAAGCTAATAAGTTTTTAATAATAACTTTAATAAGCCCAAACCACTATACCTGAAACGTCACCTATACATTTAAGGTGACGTTTCAGGCATCTTACCAATACCCATCAGACTCCTGCTTGCCGATGCTACCAGAACCTGATGTGCATATCCCCCTTTTCTACTCAGTATGCAAATCAGGTTCTGGTAGCATCGGCCAGCAGGAGTCTGACTGCAGCTTGGTAAGATGCCTGAAACGCCATCTTAAATGTGTAGTGATTTTGTTTATAAGCCTAATAAACTGTATTATTAATTTCACATGGTATAAGAGTGGTTAATAATTACAATAATTAATTTTAATGGAAAACAACAACTAACTGTATTAGATCTAGGATGATTTGCGATTTCTCATACTTTTCATTGTTTGGGTTACTGTTTTAAATCTTCTGGTTTTAATATTTGCTCAGATTGTGAGTGAAATTATTTATGTTTGAATGAAATCCTTTATTCCACATTCTGCCCTAAAGTCTCTACCTTTATCTAAACCTTTGTTTTCCTATAAATAAGCTAAAGCTATTATAAGAAAGTAGCATTTGCAGATGGCTTGTATCCAAATCATCATTTTTAATTTTCTGCTTACATTAAAGCTTGAAACAATTATTAATCAATCCAAACTCTGTGCTGAATAGGCTAAGAGTAGAAAACTTGATTCTTGTCTAAGTTTTAGTTGAGCCTAATCTCTTGCCAGAGCTATTAGCTGTAACCTTTGTAGTTCCACTCTTGCAACTTGATGGTTTTATTACATCATCAGCCAAAGATAAAGCTGACTCATTTGTATCTTAGTTTCCTTCTAACTCTTTTATTGATGAGCTTGGTAAATCACCTCCTATCATATCTATGTTGCAATCAATGCCGCCATGGTCTTCTGACAAAAGGATGTTGGAATTATAAAAAATCTTGATACTAGGAAAGCTCCAGGTCCTGATGGAATTTCTTCATTACTTTGGATTTTTCCAAAATTTAATAATGCATCTCACTCTGCCCTAATCGTGCTTTAATTGTGAAGTTCTTCTGCATTGATGGATGCAATGCAGCAGCCGCTCTGTGTGAATTTAGACGCTGTAAGAACTTACGTCAAGGTCATTTATCAGCTGTGGCAGTTAGGAGGATGATTAACAAATTTGAGGAAACTGGGTCCTTTGTTGTTAAGCTTGGAAGAGAAAGGAAGCCTGTTTCAGCTCAGGTAGCAGATGAAGTTGCAACAGCTACTGTCGACCGACCCATGGATACAGCTGCTGGAACTAGTAGCAGTGCATGGGGAGTAGCAAAGCAATTGGATGTCCCATATTTTGCTGTGTGGAAAATCCTTCAGAAACTAATCCACTATTATCCATACAAGATCAGTCGCCAGCAGCAGCTGCCAAGAGATGATCCTGAAAAACAAATGGCATTTGCTCTAATGTTTTTGGCCAGAATGGAAGTGGATGATGCCTGGCCATGGAACATTCTTTGGGAGATGAGGTCCATTTTTATCTTGATGGGACTGTCAATACTCAAAACTGCCGAATATGGGCTTCAGAAGCACTGGATGCTATTCAGCAAATCCCATTCCACTTGCTGAAAATCACCATCTTGTGTAGTGTAACTTAAATTCATCCTAGGGCCATACTTTTTCGAGGAATTGCACCTAGCAGGAGCAGCCACCTGTTACGTCACAGCACAATGATATCATCACATGCTGAGCAGTTTCATTATTCCTCAACTGCAGCAAAGAGGATGCCTGGATGAGACATTTTTAATGCAAGATGGGCTCCTCCTCCTCCTTGTATCGCACGACCAGTATAGCAGCTTCTCTGGCATCACTTTACTGCAGAAAGAGTCATTAGTCGTTTGTTTTCCATTGTGGCCACCACGTTTGCCTGACCTTACACCATGTGATTTTTGGCTGTGTGGTCACCACAAGGCCAATGTCCATTGAGGAAGTGTCCCTAACCTGGCTGTTTAAGGGACAATGTAACACAGCATGTGCGGAACATTACTTCAGAGATGTTGCATTCTGCAGTCAAGCACACTGCATCAAATGCAATTTCTGGTCCAGAACAATGGTAATCACATTGAAAACCAACTCCACCATCAGTGAGACATCATCGACCATCAGGAGTAAACTGTGAATGAGCTATGAAACAACCATTTCCTCTGGCAGTTTAGATTCAGTTTCTTTCTGTTTTTTTGAAAAGAGCACAAATAAAAATTTGTAATTTCATTAAGGTTTGTCTTAGTTATTTATTTGTTGGTACTTTGTCATGTCTTTACTCTTGTACAGTGGCATATTATCCCCTATCGGCAGATTTTGGAACTATTTTTTTTTTTTTTTTTTTTCTCAAAGATCCTTCTCCTTCATGCCTTGAATATTCAGCTTATTACTTAGAACTACAGAGAGAGCTCTGAATATGGATACTTTAACTATGGCCACCCTGTACACAGCTGCCAACTCTTAAACCATTTCAAAACCTTCATCTAATCACTAACTGCCAGTATCGATTCTCTCAATGTCAGCCCACTAGTGATATACTGCTTTATGTCACTCATATTTGGCCAAATAGAATGGAAAATGTGGTTAAACTCAAGCAGTCACTCTTGGTATTACTGAGGTTTTTGATTGTGTTTGGCATAAGGGACTTCTAAATAAGCTCCATCTTATGGATTACTGTTTATATTTTACAATTGATCACTAGTTTTCTCTGTGACTACTTGCTGCATATGGCAATGCTCTTCTTTTACTCTGACTGTAAATCCTGTAGGATTTAGTTTCTAGCACAATATTTTCCACCTTCTGACTTGAGAAACTTTGTCCTCACATATCTGCCACCATTACAAAAGGTGATATATTTCTTATCATATTTTTGTAATGTGATAATGTATGTATTTGTGTAGGGTGGCACTTGGAATGTTAGTTCATCTCCACCTCGTTTCACTTTTCAGATACAGGATTCTGTGGCCAGAAATGAACTGGCTGTTTGGCTATCCGGAAACAACGGGTCAGAAATGTGTCGCCACCACCACCATGGGAAGGTAGACCAGGGGCTACCAGCCAGTATTAGCATTAGTAGAGGCATTTGATGCAAGAAAGCGAGCTTATGCAGCATCAGCCAAAAAAATAAAAAAATAATACAAATAAATATAAAAAATAACCACTTCCACTTCACCCCTCTGTCCAGCTGAGCCTTAAACTTATTTAGGCTATCAACTTCCGCGACAAGGGATGGAAGTCTGTTCCACCAACCAACCACCCGCTGGCAAAAGGCAAATTTCTGTACATCTATCCTACATCTGTCTTTCCTCAATTTGAATTTATGCCCTCTCAGGTGATTATTCTGAGCAAGAGGAAGAATCCCACCAGCATTGAGCATGCTCAAACCATTCAAGGCTTTGTACACCTCTATCAGATCACCTTGCCGGTGCCTAGTCTCCAGACACTGTAATTTGCAAAACATAAGCCTTTCTTTGTAAGAGCACCCCTTTGTTCCATTCACTAATCTTGTTGCCCTTCTCTGTACTCGTTCCAGCAGCTCTACATCCTTCTTGAAATGAGGCCTCCAGACCTGTATACAGTACTCTAGGTGTGGTCTGACCATTGCCTTATACAAGTTAATAATCACCTCCTTATCCCTGCTAGAAAAATTCCTATATATCATTGACAATACTCCATGAGCTAGTCTTGCAGCCCATCTGCACTGTTCAGAGAACTTCATATCTGCTTGCACAACCACCCCAGGTCCCTTTCATTCTCTACCACTGTCAGTGTAGTACCACAGAGTTGATACATTGCTCTGGGGTTGCTGTTTCCCATAAAAAAAGTAAAAGTAAAGTGCAGCCATTATCAACCCACTGCAGGGTGGAAGCCTCCTCAACAATTCATGCTGAGGGAAAATTGACCATAATCTGCCTCGCTGGTCCAGTGCGGGTTGGCAGATCGACCGTATTCAGCAGTCAGGGGGTTGAACCCCGGTCTACTCAAAGAGCGTGTGCGACTGCACTCCCGCTCCTGCCCACTCGGCTACGGAGGCCGTCTGTAGTACTTTACATTTGTCAATGTTAAACTTCATTTGCCACCTCGAAGCCCATCTGCTCAACCTTTCCAGATCCTGTTGCAGCAGCATAGTGTCAGTAATGTCCTTGACAACCCTGCCAACCTTCGTATCGTCTGCAAACTTGGACATTAAGCTTGATATACCATCATCAATATCATTTATAAATACAGAAAACAATAATGGACCCAATACTGAACCCTGAGGGACTCCACTGATAACATTAGTCCACGATGAGCAGTGTCCATTGATTACCACTCTGTCTTCTCCCCCTCAACCACCCCTTTATCCATAGCAGCAATTTGCCTCCAATGCCACACTGCTCCAATTTGTGCAGCAGTCTTCCATGTGCAAAGTATCAAAAGCCTTTTTAAGATCCAAGTATATAATATCAAAGTTATTCCCTGCATTCAGTTCTTTTGTGACTGCATCATAGTATCCAATCAAATTGGTCAGGCAAGACTTCCCCTTAACAAAACCATGTCCGAGCCATAACTGAAGTCTCCTGCATTCAGTTCTTTTGTGACTGCATCATAGTATCCAATCAAATTGGTCAGGCAAGACTTCCCCTTAACAAAACCATGCTATGTCCGAGCCATAACTGAAGTCTTGTCTAAATGATCCTGCAGTCCTTCTTTAACCAGTGCCTCCATTAATTTTCTGGGGAACAGAAGTTAAACTCACAGGTCTATAATTACTTGTGTCGCCTTTGATCCTCCTTTGTGAATTGGGGTCACATTTGCACATCTCCAGTCCATGGGTACCTCCCTTGAGTCCAAGGAAGCTCTCATAATTATGGCTAAGGATTTTCTTACTTCCTTTGCTGCCTCCTTTAATATAACTGGATAGATCCCATCCACCCCAGGTGTCTTTCTTGTGTTTATCTTCAACAATTTCTCCTCCACTTTACTCTGAGTTATTACAAGATTCTCTAGCTTACTGCCAGAGTTGAATACACCTCTGGCATTACCCTCGCTGAATAACTCCTCATGTGTGAATGTTGATGCAAAATATTGATTTAGTTTGTTAGCTACCTGAGCAGGATCATGAACCATCGATATCAAGTGGACCAATCTGATTCATCCCCTTTCTTCTAGAGTTTACATAAGTAAAGAACTCCTTGCTGTTTTTCTTTGCATCCCTTGCCAAAGATTTCTCGTAATCTGCCTTCGCCTACCTAACCTCCTTTGTAACTTGGTTACAGATCAACTTATATCTATCATAGACTTCTGTGCCACATGTTAATTTATATGTATCCCATGCATTTTTCTTTTCTGCCATATGTCTCATTAGTTCATCTGACATCCATTTAGACCTGAACCTTGAACAATATTTCTTAGTTGGTATGTAAAGCCTAGTAGCTTTCAAGATAAGTTCTTTGAATACTTCCCATTTTGAATTTGCTGTTGGTAACATCATCAGTTGGTCCCACTGTATAGAATTTAAATACTGTCTCAGTCCATCGTAGTCGCCTTTACGAAAGCAATAACCCTTCCCTTTACCCCTAATGGTAGTTACCTCTTTGAGTAAATCCCACTTCAGCACACTGTGATCACTGCCACCTAGTGGTTCATTTATCTGCGGATTCTCAATGCATGAAGAATCACTACTGATAATCAAATCAAGAGTATTACTCCCTCTAGTTGCCTCCCGAACATGCTGATGTAGAAAACAGTAGCAGCAGAAGAGAGGGATGCTAAGAGCCCAACAAAGTTCAAGCCAAAGACTAATCAAAAATACCAAAAGAAAAAAAAAAGAAGAAAAGTATCTTAACAACGATACAAAAATTAAACGCTGTACACAAGATTAACCTCAACATATTGAGGTAATCAAATGATACTTTGAGGTTTTCAAAGTAAACAAAGCAAGTGATCTCATTAAATTTAAAAAATTAACATAAATATCAAAACTTAAAGGTTATATACAAGATGAAAGAAAATAATTAAACATAATAATCCCCAACAAAAAAAAAAAAAAAAAACACCCTAGGCCAGTACCATTTAACCGACAAAACTTTACACAAGCTTAGGTTAAATGTGACATCCAGTAAGTCCTGCAATCATCAGTAGCAAAGTCACAGTCAGTCAATCACCAATAACAAAGTAAGTCTCAGTTAACAGCCAGCTGAGCAGTTTCAGGAGCACAGGAATTTTCATTGTTAAATTGGATTGTAGGTTGAACACTTGTCTTCAGATGGAGGGCAGTATATTGAGATGATATAAAAAGTCATTGTAGAATATGTGACAAGGATAGAAGTTGCAGTGTGGTGACAGAGACCATTAATGACAGTTACACCAATTTTGTTGTTTAATACAACAATACAAGTCTTTGGTTCCTGGTGAACAGGTTGGATTACATGGGTGGAAAGAGAATAACCCGTGATCCTTGAACAGTCTCCCATTTGCCCTTTATCAAAATATGGCTCTTGAATGGTAATGATGTGGATTGAGGTTTGTTCTGCTGTTAATCTAATCTTGTCCAAAACAACTGTAGAATGATGCTCGTTGATCTGCATAAGTTTAAGATTAATAGACTGAGCACCAGGCATGTTCGTACTATTAACATCACCAGCAGGGGAATTATTTACACTATATACACTAGAATTGGGTATATTACTCATTGGCAATCCTCAGTCGTGCTGTTTCCAGAGCCTTTTTGTAGACAGGACAGTTGCTGTCTCTCACCGAATAGTGAAAGTCATGTTTTCCTTTCTTACAATTGATACACGATGGCTCTTTGTTTTCATTAGGACCCTCGTTAAACACATGGCCAACACGCAGGCGTCTCCGTAGCCAGGTGGGAAGGAGCAGCAGTGCGTAGCACACGCTTCTTGATTAGACCGGGGTTCGAGCCCGTCACCACCAAATACGGAGGATGCGGGAAGGTCAGGGAATGACCACAGCATATCCCCGGAGCAATATGGCCTTAGTTGCTAATGCTCCAAATAACAACAACAACCGGGCCAACACGCGTGGTGACTGCAAGGTGCAGACCCGTACGTGCAGTACTGAGCTGTGTGGCCTTATCCCAAGCAGTGAAAGCATTTAGTCACAACAGTATAAGGTCTGTGAGCGCTTCAAAGTATTTATATGTTTGTAAAATCCTGGGAGAAAAACTAACAAACCAGTTTACAGATGAATTTGACTTTGCTTCAGCTGAGAAGCGAAAGGAAGTTACGTTCTTAACCTACTGAAATGTAAAATCAGAATCACTAAGATTTTTATTATATAAATTTTCAAGTATCTCATCACTTGTCAATTCCTTTGGGACATCAAAAATCAGCACAGTGGTTGGAGGACAAACACTCAAGATCTGTTTTAGAGGCCGCTTCCAGTAATATTCCTTTCTTCCTCACTAGTGTAAGTGACTCGATCTTAACATTTTTTAAATCCTATTTAAGAGTTGTGGCCACCAATGTCTTAACGTCAGCACTTGACTTATAATCAATGTTTTCAGAAGCTCTAAGAATTAAGACATTGTCAGATTTCACTTTAGGAACATTTGCAGTGGAATGGGCAGCATCAGCAAAGGTTCTGACAGCAGAGGTATCAGTAGCTGTCTTCCTGCAAAGTTGAATCATCCGTGATAATCGGCGTAAGGGACGCATCATGTGTTAATGTAGAGACATTATCATGAACAGATTGTTGGGCCAAACAAGACATATTTGTTGTCATACTGGAAAATGTATTTATAACTCTTTCTAAAAGATTGGTACGTGTATTTATTTCTGTGTTTTAGCGCCTTTGGCTTTTCGTTCTCCAAATTGAGCCATTTTTCCGATATAGTGTTACCTGATTGCCTTCGTAAGAAACTAGAGAGATCCTGTCTCATTTTTGCAATTCTGTCATATATAGTAAGAACATTCTGTCTCAAATCACTTGCCTGAGCATTAGTTAAATTATTTTTCTCATCTGCGTCTGCAGTTCCAAGTTTATTACTCGAAGGAAGATCCTTCTGAATTTCTTTGTCAAGAGTAGATTGTGAAAGAGAATCACTAGCACCTTTTGAAGATGAACTTTCCTGAGAGACAATAGTTGGTTCCGGTTATTGAGTCATTGGCACTTGAGGGGTCAGAGGTGTTGAGATCTCACCAGAAGATGGCAACAGAGGAAAGTTATCAGCTGCAGAGGGTTGTTTATCATCCGTGTTAACCAAAATCAAAGTACATGCGTACTGCAAATTTAATGTCTAAAAGTAATGAGACTGAGCCAAAAGAAGAGTTTATCTTGAAACCTCTTCAGTCTTCCAGGAGAACAGGCAGTAGTAGACTCTTCGGGTCAGATTTCTTGCAGTCTGGTAGCTGATCTTGGCAGAAAATGGGCGTACAGAAGATCTTTTTGCAAACAGTGAAAACTTGCAATGTGTGCATGCTATTAAAACAAGCACTGCTGGCACTGGGCAACTTACTTCTTATACTTACAATAGTAAGTGTAAGAAGAAAGTAAACACCCGAGGTGCAAAATGGTGAAACTGATAGTTCTGATGCAATGCCATTCCAAGGTCACGGAAGGGACAAAACAGCCTCAGTCAAATTAGCGAGGATAGAACTGTGGTGGTCAGGAAAAGGAATGGTCACCTCCCTAAAGCTTCGGCGCTGGCACCTAAGCGGAGTGACCAAAGACAATAGCAGTGAGAATAAAATGGAAGATACTCAAAAGAGAGCCCTAATAACATAAAACTATGCTTACCAACAGAATCCTCAAATTCTAATTATTTGAGGATTCATATCCATTTGGTAACAAACTACACTTTTAACACGAAACAGTTCCATAGTTCGGACACAATAATACAAGAGCTAAAAATAATAAATGTGTCTGCCATGCTATGAACACCCTACCAGTACCTTGTAATGTGATAAAGCAGAATGCCCTATAATTAATATCTGGACACCTCTGTATCTACAAATAACCTTCATTTACAGGAAAACAAAACTAATAATATGTGCTGAAACTTTTACCCTTTATGATAGCATCTTGTCTTTGTGGAGCGCCTTCCACCAATATTTTTTGTGGTGTCCATCTATATTTTCTGCTCTTCGGCATTTAAAGCGGCAACCATGTCAACTCTTTTTTGGGGCGTCTTTTCTCACATGCACCTGATGATCCAGTTCATCTCAGTAGTTGTCTATAGGATTGAGGTTAGGGTTCTGACCAATCCAAATCATTTGCATTGCAACAATCTCAAACAAGATTGTTGCAATGCAAATGATATGGCATGAAGTGTTGTCTTGCTGATATAGGTATTGACTTTTCCTGATGTTTTATCCCAATGTAGCTAAGGCATTATTAACCAGGATGACTAGATTGACCCTCACCATTCACAGTTTTGTCCAAAACAATCATTAGCCCCAGACCATCATGCTCTACCTCAACCAAACTTCATTTTCAGCAGGATGAAAATGATTCTTCTTCTCTGCCACAAGCCTCATTAATTCATGTGACGTCCATTTAGGCCTAAACTTTGAACAATATTTCTTAGTTGGAATGAAAAGCCTAGTAGCCTCCAAAATTAAGTCCCCGAAGGCTTCCCATTTAGAATTCAACGTTGGTAACATCATCAGTTGATCCCACTGTACAGAATTTAAAAACTGTCTGACACCCCTGTAACTAACCTTTACAAAAGCAAAAGCCCTTCTCTTTAGCCTTGATTGTAGTTACATCTTTAAGTAATTCCCACATCAGTACATTGTGATCACTCTCACACAATGGTTCCTTTATCTGCAAATTCTTAATGCATATATAATCACTGCTGATAATCCAATCAAGAGTATTACTCCCTCTGGTTGCCTCTCGAACATGTTGCTGTAGAAAACAGTCATCCAATAAATCCACAAAAGTCTTGCTAGTGTGCAAGTGACCAATCCACAAGTTCCAGTCCATATCTGGAAAGTTAAAATCCCCCATTATTTGGATGGATATTGTGTGGTAAAGGGAAGATGATAATCAGCATATATTACAGACCAAACGATTCTGAAGGGTATGACAAAAATTTCTATAGGCAACTTGAATAGGCTGCCAAGAGACAGGCTGAAGCATACCTCTTATAGATTGGAAATTATAAAATTGCAAAATTCTGTGGGCCACACAGTTTAGAGCCATCTGGATGATTGTTATTTATTCCAATGTGCCTGAGAAAGTACAGAGCCCACTGTCCTGGATTTGGTTCTCGCTAAGGATCCAAGCTGCACCCAAAATATGGACTCCTAAAAGCAGTCCTTTTTTTGTACACGAATACAAAGAAGAGTGAATCAGATTCATGATCAAACTTTCTAGTTTGATCAAGAATCTGATTCAAACTGGAAAAGCATAGAAAACCCAGCAGAAGTGTTAGATGAATTAAATAGATACTCTGCAACAATCTTTACAACATTTTGCTGTAAATTAAGTGAAATCTCATAGAAAAGTATATGGGAAAAACTACTGTAGCTGAGTGAAGAGAGTTGAAGGTTCCAGGAGTGAATGCCTGTTTAATTACCCTGTTATGCTTTAAAAAGGCTACATGTGAGTGTATTATCCTATTGGAGATGTTGAGGAGTCATTACTTGTCATTACTCTGGGGTGATATCTCTCTGGATTGTAGGAGATTTAATATTTCTCTGTTCTGCAAAGCAGGTGCAAATGAGTAATGGGCAACTATATATACCAATGAGTTTGACTTCACTGATGGGTAAGATCATGGATCTGCTGAGGATATGATACAGGATAATCTCAATAGATATGGCATCCTTAATGGATGACAGTATAGGTTTATAGAGGAAAATGACCAATAATAAGGCGATGGTGAGAAAGACATGGGTTTCTTCAATTTCTAGAAAATGGCTCCAAAGAAGGGCAACCAGATTGGTGAGATAAACTGATTAATTTACATATGAAGAATGGCTTAGATATTGCATAGATTGACAAGACATCTTGTGGGGGGGGGGGCTGATAGAAGTACAGTATATAATTTTCCTGAAGGGAATCAGTAAAATGAATTGAAGGGGACATACTTTCACTGGAAAATTCAAAAAGAGAAAGGCAGGACACAAATGCAAAATTTTGGGTTGTAACAGTAGGTGGGATCTTATGAAGCTTACTTATAGTTATAGATTATTGAAATGAATTGCCTGCTAGAGTGGTTGAGCTGGATAGTTTGGTAAAGGTCAAAGCAGAATGGAATGAATACATTATGGCATTGGGGAAGGCATGAATGATTAATTTTTTCCCTGTATCTACAAAAAAGTCTTTTCTTGCATCATTTAGCTATTATAATAAGTAACTTAGATGGTTTTAAAAAAGTAACTTATCTGTGTTTATTATTCAATCTTTAATGTGATGAATATGTTTTTACCTTTCCTGTTTTATCCAGTGGATAACAGTAGTTCTTTTTGTATTCGTGAATTGGAACCTGTTGAATATCTTTCCATTGCAACATCTTTGGTAAATGTGAACCCCTTCCTTCCAAGTAGGCTTGCTGACATCATGACTGATTATCTATTTACAGTGGACTGTCAAAATAACAGCACCAACTTTCTAGATAACGGCACATTGAGATTGTATGTTTACATACAGTGCAGATGCCTTGCAGTGCTAAGTTTACCATTTTGGAAGTGAATTAAAAACCCCCTCACAATTGCTCCTAAAGTTAATAAACCTCATACAGTAAAGAAAAGAACAACAACATTAAAGCTTAGCGGCAAACTTGATATAATAATAGAATGGGTGTAAGTAGAATTTTATGAATGGTAGAATATAACATTGGATTGTCAACATGTTTGTTTTTTATGTGCAGTTAATAAAATTGCAATCTTAATCTCTCTGTCTTATTTAGCCTCATTATTTCTGCATTAAATATATTAAAAATAAAACTTTCTAGATAACGGAAAAATCGAAATAATGGCATCTTCAATCCCTGAAGGTTCCATTATTCTGAAAGTCTACTCTACCTTTGTTCTGTGGAAAAATTTCTTTATAATAAATTTTAGGGTATATTATCTTGCATATCTAGTAGATTAGCATTTATATTGGAAGGTTAACCAATGTTCTCTTAAGTTATTTGCATGAAGGATTCAGAATGGTTATAACCTCTTTCCTTTTTTTCACTTTTTTTTTCTGGTTGGTTTGTTTTTCTTTCTGAAATGTACTAGGAAGCATAGTTGCTGACTCTTCAGATTTATGATGGAGATTCTATTTTTCTGACTTCTCCTCCCTCCTCTTCATCCCAGCATCATATTAGAGTTGGTACCATAGCTTTTTTTTTTTTGTCTTTTTGAAAATAAAAACATTGTTTTTATCCATCTTTTTCCTTTATAAAAAAATAGTAAAACTGTTAAAATTGGAATTTTTAGAAAATCCTGTTCATTTTTTCTTAATTTCTTTAAAGAATGCAGCTGTGCTAAATAGGTGCGAAAATATTTTGCCATACTTTTTTAATTAATCATTAAAAAAAGAAGCAAATGCTGCAATGCATACCTTATGGTATGGTCCAGGGTTGATATCCTCTCTCAATTTAAAAAACAATAAACATTTGTAAAAGAGCTTAAAGTTTATTAAAAACTAATACGATTAAAAAATTTATTTTCAAAGGAAATAAATTACGTGTTTTGATCTATAATTTGTGTTGCAGAGTTTAGACATTGAACAAAAACATTTCTTTCCGCCTCAGTAAATTATTGAAAGCTGTCTTCTTTGTCATTGACAATTATAAAAGACCAGTGAGAGACAATTACATAGATAATGTTATTATTGTCAAAACAAGTTGATAGTAGAATTTCACCGAAAGCCAACATACAATATTTAAAAAAAAAAATTGTTAGTGCAAATTTACACATTGTGCCATCAAGGTGATTTATATGCCGATATGATCTAACAAAGTGTTACAATTTTGAATATTTAGTACACTCAGTATAACCTATAGGAGTTTAATGGATAAGTTTGTTAGATGCAGAAAACTGAGGACTTAGTTTGGCTGCTAGTTGAGTTTCTGTGGTTAATTCCTAGGGGCTAAAGTATTTCCTGACAGTATTTGAGTCTACTAGCTTCAAACAAAATCCATAAATAGCAAGTTTCCCAACTGAGTCATTGGAAGCCAGGTCATCATCCAGTAATCATATTTAGAGAAAACTCAGCTAAAACTTTTTGTACTAAATTGAAACAAATTGATTTCACACACAAAAAAAGTTTTATCTTCTTAATGTCATTGAAGGTAAAGCAGTAGATATTTTGCAGATCAGTTCTGTAAATTTCAGTGTGAGAATGTACCAAATACTATTATAAAGGAAGAAAGAATTGGTGTACAGTGTTCCTCTATCAGGAAACTGACAAGTGCCCAAAGAAGCATGAAATATAACAAGTAATGCGTGGCATTTTAATAATTCCTCATACCTATTCCGAGTGTGAGAGAATATTGAACCAGATGTGTGTGTGCGTGGCGGGGAGGGTACTGAATTCGGATTTCTTTATGGGAAGTTTTGTAAATGATCTTGATATCTAAATTTAAAAAGCAGTGCCATTGTTATAAATAAAAATGATTCCAGCAGAGCAAAAGTTTCTGTAGAAGTGCAGTATTTGCTACAGTATCTTTCTTGAAGCAGTCATAATTGGTTAATGTCTGCTCAAATAATCCAAAGAGAAAGAAATACACAGATAAAAAATGTTAGTTAAACTGTTTAAAAGCATAACTCCACTGGTAAAAAATTTGGCTGTATTTTAATACAAAAATGTGTATTATGTCAGTGAAATTTAATTTCTAGTGCAGTGTGGACTTTAAAACACCATAAGCTTTCCTCCTTCCTATACTTACCTAATCTTCAGTTTTTGAAACTAAAAATTTGGCACCTACAAGGAGGCAATCTTATCATTCATTCTGGTGATCGGCTGTGACAGAAAGTGTATCTTGCCTTGCATTAATGTAGAACTGAATAGGATGGCAGTTGGAATGTGTAGCATGAAGAGCATTTGAAAGATCTCAATTAACTTATTTATTACTACACTTTTGTAAACAATCCTATGGCTGTATTTTAATATATAATGTGTATTTTGTCAGGGAGATTTAATTTCTAGTGCAGTGTGGAATTTAAATAAAACCTTTTTTCCCTCCTGTTTGGCCAAAAAAACCTGATATTTCCTACAAATACCTAATCTACAACTTTTTTTTGAAAGCCAAAGTTAGCAGTGATGGGGATGAGTCTTATCCTTGATTCTGCTGGTTAGCTGCAGTTAAAGGTGTATTTAGATTTTTATTAATGTAGAGTAATTGGTGGCAGTTTAAATCTGCACTGTGTGCAATGTCTGAAAGAACTGAATTAGCTGAGTTATTACTGTGCTTTATATAAAGCTATACGATCTGTAATTTTTATAAAGATGTTTAATCCTCTATCTAACAACATCTTTATAACGATCTTGTAAAAATGTTATATTTGAGTATCATCATCATCATCATCATCAGCCATTTTCAATCCACTGCAGGATGAAGGCCTCTCCAGCAACTTTCCAGTTGCTTCTGTTTTGAGCACTGGACATCCATTTACTACCCACAAACTCATGAATTTCATCTATCCATCTCCGCCTTTGTCTTCCAGGTTTTCTTCTAGCTCCTCTTGGATACCATTCTGTTATTTTCTTAGTCCATCTGTCATCATGTCTTCGAGCTATGTGTCCTGCCCAAGACCATTTTAGTTCTTTAGTTTTGATAAGAATGTCCTTTACTTGAGTTTGTTGCCTAATCCATGTGTTTCTTTTCTTATCTAACAGTCTTATTCCCAATATGATTCGTTCCATTCTTCGCTGTGTGGTTCTCAGCTTCTCTTCCATTCTTTTGGTGAGTGCCCAAGTTTCACTTCCATAAGTCATGGTGGGGAGTATACATTGGTCCATTATTTTACGTTTCAGACAAACTGGGATATTGCTCTTCAATATGTGACTATATTTCCTGAATACTATCCATCCAAAATTTATTCTTCTCTTGACTTCCAGCCATTTATCATTATTACAGCTAATAACTTGTCCCAAATAAGTATATGACTCCACCTTTTCAATTACTGCTCCTTCAATCATTATGTCTCTTTCTGTGGCATACTTGTTCATCATTACTTTTGTTTTAGCCATATTCATCTTTAGTCCAAAATCCTTACTAGCTGTGCATAACTGATTAAGATTTTCCTCTAATTCTTTGGGATCATGGCTTATGACCATAATGTCATCTGCAAATCGCAAATGGTTTAGGTACTCTCCGTTCACATTGACTCCTTTCTGCGACCAGTCTAATCTTCTGAAAGCTTCCTCAAGGGCAGCAGTAAACAGCTTAGGAGATAGTGTCTCCTTGTCGAACTCCTTTCTCAATTTTAAATTTCCTACTGTCTTTGTCTAGTCTAATAAAGGAGGTAGCACTCTCGTATATTTTCTTCAAAATCATAATATATGGGGTATCAATGCCTTGTCTTTCCAGTGCCCGAAACATTGCCTTATGCTGTATGGAGTCAAATGCCTTTTCATAATCCACAAATGCCAGGCATAATGGTGTTTTATATTCATTTGCTTTCTCCATTAGCTGTGATATTACATGAAGGTGATCCATAGTTGAGAATCCTGTCCTAAAGCCAGCTTGCTCTTTCGGTTGATTCTCATCCAGTATTCTTTCTAATCTGTTAGTAATGACCCTTGTGAACAACTTATAGATGTGGGATAACAAGCTAATTGGTCTATAATTTCCAATTTCTGATTTATCTCCTTTCTTATGCAGCAAAACTATGATTGCATTATTCCACTGCTTAGGCGTCACACCTTTTCTAATGCACTTTGTGAAGAGCCTTGCCAGTTTTTGTGTTATGTCTCTTCCTCCCAATTTTAACAACTCTACAGTAACTTCATCTTCCCCCGGGGCTTTCTGATTCTTCATTTTCTTCAATGCATGTTCTACCTCATCAGGAAGAATATTGGGTATGTCGTATGTGTTGCTACTTTGCAATCCATCTTCCCCACTGCTGGAATCATTCCCCTGCTCCTTGTATAATTCTCTATAGTAGTCTTCTGTTATTTGAATTATGCCTTTTCTGCTGTTTATAAGTACACCATCGCTATTCTTCAGTTTCAGTATCATTTGTCTTTCTGTATTACTGCTCATGGCTGCTGATTTAAATCCTTTGTTTTCCCTTAATGCTTGTTCTACTTTTCCTGTGTTAAATCTTCTTATGTCCTCTCTGAGTCTCTTTCTAATGGCTTTGCATAACTCAGTATACTCAATTTTCTCCCTGTCAGTGTTTTTCTTGCTTTTCATTTGTCGTCTTCGGTTCATCATGACAAGTGTTTCTTGACTAATTTTTTCTTCTTTGGATTTCTTTTTCCCTATAGGTTTCTTGGGCTTTATCACTTTCAAAAAGTTGTAATATTCCTCGTCGATATCTTGGTCCTCAGCAGTCTGCAGAAGCTCATACTTGTTCTTAAGTTCCAGTACATACTGCTTTTTCTCCTCTTCTGTTATCTCAAAGACCTTTGTATTATTTACTCGAGTCAGTTTTTTCCTTTCCTTTCCTACATCTATATCAAGTGTACATCTTACCATTCTGTGATCACGTCCAACATTTACCTTATTTAGGACGGTGACATCATTCACAATATATCTTCTATTAGTGAGGATGAAGTCGATTTCATTAGTAGTTAATCCATTTGGACTCTTCCATGTCCACTTTCTGTTCACCCTTTTCTTGAAAAAAGTGTTCATTACTGACAGTCCTTGAGATTCTGCAAATTCCACAAGTCTTTCACCTCTTTCATTTCTTTCACCAATTCCAAAATTTCCTATAGTTCTCCTTTCTGTGCTGTTTTGTCTTTTTCCAACCTTAGCATTGAAGTCTCCCATAATAATAGTGTAGTGGGTTTTCTGCTCATCTAGAAGACTCTCAATTTCAGTGTACATTTCTTCAACCGCTTCATCATCATGGCTCTATGTTGGTGCATAAATCATTATAATCTTCATCTTGTACCTCTTAGAAATCTTGAGTATTAGTCTTGAAACTCTTGGTGATGTACTTTTGAATTCCAAAATGTTGTTTTTTATATCTTTATGGACCAGAATGCCAACTCCACCTTCACTCCTTTCACTGTTTCCATTGGTGTACAGCAGATTTCCACTTGATAAACTTATAAGTGATTCATTTCTTCTTCTTGTTTCAGCCAAACCGATGATATTCCAATTCACATTTTCTAATTCCTTTTCCAGCTCTAATATCCTGTCTTCACCGATGAGTGTTCTTACGTTATAACAGGCCAAGTTCAGTTTCCGTGCATGGCAGCCTGGTCGTACCCAGAGATTCTTAGCACCCTCTGCTTCCACTCTAATCCTCTCGCTGCCGTAAGAGGGAGAGTGAAAGCTGCTGGGGACTGAGGGCCATTTGTTTCGTCGTGCTTTCATATTTGAGTATCACGAATGTAAAAAAAACTGTGCATGAAAGATGTTTTATGTGAAAATATCTTTGACGAAAATCAGAATCGTTTTAAAATCAAACAGCTAGAACTGAAATTATGAATGATGTAACATTTTATGCTCATGCGCACTATTTACTCTACCAAATCAATGTTAGTGATTGAGTTAGCATCATTTAGGAAGTAGTGGGCTTCAGCATAAGCTCACACATGCTACTTCCTGAATGACATCCTCCATACTCACATTTTTGTTATCAATCAGTTTTACTTCAGTTTGAATGATGTAACATCTTATGCTCACACCTGCTCCTTACTCTACTGAATTTGAAGTTAGTGACTGTAACTTGCATTAATGTAATTTGCATCATTTCCGTTTCACATTTTCGTGACAGATTGGTTTTACTTTGGTCTGAAATTTAGTAGGTGTCACCAAAGATGTTTTCACATCAAAAATCAGGTATTGCAATTCACATTGGCTAGCATTTTAACTGACTAGCAATACAAAGCTTAAAAACTGAGTCAGATGCAAGTCATAATTCTGATGGCGCATGTTATGAAAGAAGTTGGTGGGATCAAGCTAATATTCTCCCTGAAATTTCAAAGTGACATATACAATTTACCAATTTATAGAGTTTAACAGTATGGAATACTACATTGCAATCCATAATAATATGATTTCTTGAGTAGTTCATAATTTCCAGTATTATTGCCTGAAATATAAAAGGTTTTATTGCTGTAGGCAAGGATAGATGGCATATGTCAGAAATCTCACTATATAATATTTAGGGCCAGTGGTCTCCCACAACTGTGCCATGTGAAGTATACAGAATCTAAATGTCAGAAGTATGCATGGCATGTTGCATGTGTATAGCTGCATTTCCCAAACTTTTTTAGTCACAGAACACTTTTCATCTCACAATAAATTTACGTAACACTTATATTAGGGAACACTTATGAAACACAAGTTCAGCGGTAGCCAAAGAATTGTTTGTTAATATTTTATTACATATGATGCACTGTGCATCAGGAGCATCTTTATTTCCAACATGTCAAGCCGAAATTCAAATGACTGTCATAATACTTTTGTTTTGGTCTTTTATTAGTTGATTCTAATTTTTTCACTCCAGATTTTTGGGGAATAAAAGGCTATCATTGCTCATCCTCACTTTGAAGTGTGACAATATTGTGTTAGTTTTCATCGACCACAGTTGCAATACTAGAAGTACTTGCTTCTCCTTTTAAAGTTCCTTTTTTTCAACCACAAATCCATGGTCATTTATTTTAATAATAATATATCGAAATGCTGATAATTATAAAAAAAAAAAAAAAAAAAAATATACAAGGAAGTGAGTTTAGTTACAATATTGGTTTGCTTCCCAATCTCTTTCAACCTGTGTACTCAGGCTAAATCACATAAAAATGGCATATTAGATCACTACATTGCTACTTTTTCATAGATGTCATTACCTCCATTCATACTTCTCTATGCAAAAGCCCACCAAAATAGTGTTCCACACGCTATTTGATTATTAGTTGATGTCAGTACAGTATATTAATAACCGAAAAAAAATAATTTTAAAAATTGTAATGATACAAAAGTGGTGTATGCTACAAATATGCAAATGTACAAATATTTGTGTACATTACAAATTTATTTATTTTATTTTTTAAATTATTAATTACGTTTCATGGAACACTTGTTCACATTTCATGGAACACTAGTGTTCCGCGGAACACAGTTTGGGAAATGCTGGTGTATAGTAAAGTGTGTTAGTTGTCTGATTGCACCGGGGGGGGTCCCCCCATTGTATTCTTTGTGAGTGACACAGAACTCTGTGGAGGCCAGAGATTTAAAAAGTGTGTGGAGAGTGGTCTGTTGTGTAGCGTTATGTTCTGTTGTTTCTCTGACCATTTAGCCGTTGGGCCCCTATTGGGACCCATCCGTTCCCACACTTTGCCATGAGGAGGCAGGTCAGGCACCCAGTAGATTATTTAAGTACTCTGGCAGGCTCCACCACCTAATTTCCAAGGATTTCAGTGGCAAGGCCTAAAGAAAAAAAAGGAGTACACTAGAATTTGGCCGAAAGAGATTTACAAGAAAGCGGTAGAATTTAGACATTGATTAGAATTTGGCGGCATTGTTAAGGGGTGCACCTGGTCGGTTTAGTGAGAGAGAGAGGGGAGGAGACTGAAGATTGGGGGAAAAACAAATAGAAGGATAGGGACGATAGAGTAGCCATCCCCAAAGAGGTCAGTGGAGATAAGCCCCACCAGGTGAAGTATGGGGGAGGCAGGGAGGGGAGGGGAGGAGACAGAGACCTGTCTCCTCCCTCCCCTGCCTGGGGATGGGGTTTTAAAGGGAATCGGGTTAGAGTACCCAGTTCAGATTGCCAATGGCATGTCGGCAGCAAAGCTGCAGAATGTCTTTGTCGGTGATGGTTGTCATGTCTATGTAGTGTTGAATCTGGTATGAAGGTCAAACTGCCCATCCCACTCCAGGGGTGAGATATGTTAGCTGGCAAAAATTTAAAAAAAAAATTTATAATTTTTTTCCCCCAAAGTTTTTATATATATATATATTTTTTTTCACTCACACTCATTCATCTTGGTGTATAGTATTGTGTTCTGTTGTTTCTTTGGCCACTTGGTTGCAGGGGCCTGCCACCACCACCACCACTAGAAGGTGAGCCAGGCTGTCCATTTTCTGGCTGGTCTCCGCCAGGGTTACCTGAGCTTCCTGACGAAGTTCAAGTTAAAAAAAAAAAAAAAAACTGGCGTGAGCAAATGTGATAGTCGAAGAATGGGAGTCAAAGTGGAGAAGAAGACGGAAAGATGGGGAAAGGTCTCCTCCAGATGAGAGAGGCAGGGAAGGGAAAGATTGGACATCCCCCCCCCCTTGTCCAGGAAGCCAACCCGAGCCCAGGGACAGTAAAAGTTTGCATGGCCAGAGAACCCTGCAAGGAGGAATGCAATTTGGCATCCCACATCCAAAGGTGTTAGCAGTACCTGACCTACCCTATGGTGTACAGGTGCATAGTTATTCCACACCTGAAGGTGTTTGTGGAGGGGAGATTCCTATCCTTGTGAAGGTTTTCAAGGTAGGTTGGGAAGAATGTATCGTCTTGCACTGTAGGGGGAGTAACGCTTAAGAGTATTTTATTTTAAATTTCACAACACCATTGTATTTCCCCCCGGTGTGAGAAAGAGAATGGATGTGTGGGGGAAAAAACAATTTAACAGAAAAAAAATTATATATGTAAAATGTAATTAAAAAACAGCATAAAAAAAAAAAAAAAAACAGAAAAGAAGCAGATTGTGAGGGTTATGAGTATATTAAATTTCTCCTATTCCTCTCCCGGGAATGGATGGATGGGGGGGGGGGGGAGCTTGATCTGTTTAGTATTAGTGAAGTGAAAACAATTTGTTCTAATGTGAATGAAAATAGGACACCAGGAATTGATATGATTTAAAATAATTGTATTAGTAAGTGTGCTGAATTATACCCAGAAGTTTTGATGAATATGTATAATAAGTGTATGTTACAGGGGGATTACCCTGGTTTTTGGAAGATTGCTTTGTTAAAATTGTTGAAGAAACCTGCTAAACTCATTACAGACCCACGTGGGTATAGACCCATTTCATTATTGGCAAATTTGGGGAAAATATTTGAAAGACTGATATTGTTAAGACTAGAACAGTTGTTTAGAGATAAGGAGTTAGAATTTAAGCATCAGTATGGTTTTTAAAAAAAATGTTCAATGAGGACACCATACAGGATTTAATTTGTTACAGTGTTTAATACTATAAAGAAATATGCACTTGTTGTGTTTGTTGATTTTGAGGAAGCATTTGATACCATTTGGTATCAAAGCGTTCTTGCCTCACTTAGAGATTTAAGTTGTTACTAGCTATTATATCAGATCATTAGGAATTATTTGATTGGGAGGAAAATAATAGTTAAATCTCAACATTTAAGGTATGAAAGAGATATTAATCATGGTTGCCCACAGGGTTCTGATTTAGGTCTCATTGTGGAATCTTGTTTTAAACCAGTGGTTGAGTAGATCCACAGCTCACTGCTATAAGGTGGCTTATGCAGATGATTTGGCTTTATGCTTAACTGGAAAGTAGGCGCCTAAGTAGCCAGGTGGGCAGGAGCAGCAGTGCGTAGCACACGCTTCTTGATTGACCAGGGTTCGAGCCTGTGACCGCCAAATACGGAGGATGCGGAAAGGTCAGAGAATGACCACCGCATATCCCTGGAGCAATATGGCCTTAGTTGCTAATGCTCCTAAAAAAACCAAATAATAACAATAACTGGAAAGTCAAAGGCAGTTTTGGAAAGTAGGTTAGATATGATTATTCCAGATATAATCAAGTGGGCTGAATTAAACAAATTAAAGATCTCTTCCAATAAAACAGTTATGATGTTATTAAAAGGAAAGCTGAATTACAATAGACCACCCAGATTAAAAATAAATGGTAAACAGATTCCTTTAGTTTCTTAAGTTAAATACCTAGTAGGAATTGTTGATGATAATTTTTTTAGTAATTTTTTTTTTTTTTTTAGTATTAGTAACGGCTGCATGGTGCAAGAAAGCCTATGGCTTATGCTGCACCAGCCAAAAAAAAAAAAAAAAAAAAACCCCGAACAAAACAATGATAAAAACAAAAAATAAATAAAATAAATAACTAAATAATAATAATTAATAAATAAAAAAAATAAAATATAAATAAAAAGAAAATTAAACCTATCATCCTATGCGCTTCCCTTACCCGAAAGTACTATCCAGATGACCTTTGAATTTTCCCAAACTGTCGGCCTCTACCACCCATGAAGGCAACTTATTCCAGTAATTTATAACTCGCTGGCTAAAATAAAACTTCCTGCAGTCCAATCTAAACATTTCCCCCCGTAACTTGAATTTATGTCCCCTAGTTCTAGCATCATTTATAATCTTGAAAATTTTGTCCTCATTCATTTTACTGATGCCTCTCAGAGCCTTAAACACCTCAATCAAATCTCCTCTAAAGTGTCTAGTTTCCAAACTCTGCAACCCACATATTCAAAGGCTTTCTTCATAAGGACGCCCTTTGCCTATCTCACCAGGCGAGTTACCCTTTTGCCGATCTCACCAGACAAGTTACCCTTCTTTGCACCCTTTCAAGAAGCTCGATGTCTTTCTTTAGGTGCGGTCTCCATACTTGAACACAGTATTCCAAGTGTGGTCTAACATAAGCGTTATATAATGGGATTATCACGTCCCTATCTCTACTTGCAAAAGTTCGATAGATCATCGATAGGACACCATGAGCCTTACTTGCAACCTGTTTACAATGTTCAGAGAATTTCATGGTTGACCGTATCGTAACACCCAAGTCCCTTTCCTCCAGTACTGGGTTTGGTTGAACTCCACCAAGTGAATAAGTTATTTTGGGATTACTGTTTCCCAGGTGTAATTCCTTACACTTTGTTGGATTAAAGCACAGCTGCCATTTTTCTGACCATTCTTGAAGTCTATCTAGGTCTCTCTGAAGAAGCTCAGCTTGACAGTGATCATTAACTACTCTACCAATTTTAACATCATCTGCAAATTTAGACATCACGCCCTCTATCCCTTCATCAATGTCGTTTATGAAAATTAAAAACAACAGTGGTCCTAATACTGATCCTTGGGGAACCCCACTTCTTACATCAACCCAATCTGAGGAATAGCCATTTATCACAACCCTCTGCCTCCTGCCCTGAAGCCATCCTTCTATCCATCTAAGGATTTTCCCAGTGATTCCAACCTGTTCCAGCTTATAAAGCAACCGCTCATGTGGGACTGAGTCAAAAGCTTTGCTGGAATCTAAATAAACAATGTCGAAATTATTCTCTAAATCCAGCTCGTGAGTGACCCTTTCGAAATAGCGAACCAGATTTGTTAAACATGATTTTCCCTTTACAAAACCATGCTGAGTATCCTTGAGAATTTCAATTCGATCCAAATGATTCTGAATTCCACCCTTGATCATTGCCTCCATGATTTTCCCTACTACTGAAGTCAGACTGACAGGTCGATAATTTCCAACTTCACTTTTAGAGCCACCCTTATGTATGGGAGATACATTTGCACTTTTCCAATCCAAGGGAATCTCCCCAGAGTCTAGTGATGCTCGCATAATTAGCCTCAATGGCTCAATGCACTCGCTTGCCACCTCTCTTAAGATTATAGGGTATGTTCCATCAACTCCAGGAGCCTTACTGGTCTGTAGGCTCGAAAGTTTTTTCATTAAATAATCTTGCGAACTTTCAATATCATTAATTACATATTTTTTAACTTCGCTCCCACAATTTCCCATTGCCACAAAAGGCTTTTCATTTGTAAATATCGATGCAAAATAACTGTTGAGTTCATCTGCAACGGCAGCTGGTGTCTTTATTACTATCCCCTTTCCCTTACGTAAAGGTCCGATCTGGTTTGTCCTGCTCTTCTTGGCATTTATATATGTGAAGAATTCTTTATCCCCCCCTCTTTGCTCTGTTTGCTAGTGATTTCTCATAAACTGCCTTTGCCTGTCAAACCTTTTCTGTGGCTCTATTACAGATCAATTTGTAGCTGTTATAGGCTTCAGTACTTTTTATTGCTCTGTAACCTTTCCATGCCACCTTTTTCTGCTCAAGTAATGTGGCAACTTCACTATTCATCGAACTTGGAACCCTTCTCGTGGAGTATTTTTTTAAATGGTATATACACATTCAAGGCATCTGTGATTAATGTTTTAAAAGCGTACCACAGTTCAATTGTATTCATTCTCAGCGCGATATCTACCCAGTTAATAGAGGCCATGTAGTACCTTAAGGCATCGTAATTTCCTTTTCTGAAATTAAAACCCATTCCTTTGCCTTTTACTTCTGCTACCTCTCTCGTCATCATCCACCGTAGAACTCCGGTGGATGATGACGACATTGCAATTTACACCGCATTTAGATTACCTGAGTTCTAAGGTTAAAAATTATACCGCTTCCATCATTAGGTTAACTAGAAATGATTGGAGTTTAGGTAAGAAGGTTATACGTTTATATTATAATGCTATTTTTATATCAATAGTTACTTATGCCGCCTCTGTTTGGTATGCAAGAACCACTCGGGTAAAATTTAAGAAGAAATTGTCTCCACAAAGAGTTATGTTACTGTGTTACGGGCATGTAAGACGGTGTCAACCCATGCATTGCAAGTTTTAGCTGGGGTGATGCCTTTGGATTTATTTCTTGTATATAGATCATTCTGTTATTATTTAAGTAAGGGAGGTCAAATAACTTTTTTGGGTATTACTGTAAATCCATCATTAACGATTACAGAAAACAAGTGGGATGTCTTATCTAAGTTAGTTAATTTGTGGTAGGAGCGTTGGGACTTAAGTGTAACTTGTAGGACAACATACTCTTTTATTTCCAGAGGATGCCTAGGCCTGGCTTTTCGTGCCAGGGCAGGCACCAGGTGATATTTGCCCAATTGTGTGCTTTGGAAGATGTGACAACTATACTTAGAGTCATAATTACAATTTAATTATAAGAATAAATTAAACGAGTGGTTTTATCCTTGTATGGAGGGTTCATACATAAAAGACATGGTTCACTGACAGCGAAATTACATCAGTTAGGATTGGAAGATGAGCCCTACTGTGTTTGTGACATGGTAGAGTCATGGGATCATGTGTTGTATGATGATTTCAGATGTGAGCTGATACATTTGGTGGCTAATTTTGGCAGGGGAATGAGGCAGTGTTGTTATCTTCAGCTGTTAATTATGATGCATTACAGCATTTTTGTAGAATAGTTTTTAGAAAGAGGAGGTTGTTGTCAGTTAGTACTATTACTGAATAATTGCATTAATGATGTTACTAATATGTTTATATTAATTATGCCTGTATATCTCCCCCCCCCCCCGGGCTTCCTGTGGATTCAGGTTGGGAGATCATACCCCGTATTTGGGAGTTATCTCCTGGGGTGTGTATATACAGGCAGGCCTCGCTTAACGCGAGTTCGATTAACACGGTTTTCAGATACCACTTTTTACTTTACGCGATTCAAATTTCCAGTTAATGCGATCTTTTATTTCTGATAGTTGAAAAAGATTTGAATCGCGCACTAAATGTCTGACTGCCAATAAACAAGCGTTTGTCCACTTCCCGTCTCAGTGTGTTTCATCAACTAAGTAGACGTGTTACTTGTTTGTCTCCACCTAATAAAGTCACGTGCAGACGTATTTAAAAATTCTAATTTTCTACCCCTGTTAATTATGGATAAAAGAAAGAGTGAAAAACGTGATTGTAATAAAAAAAAACGAAAAGTTATTACTTTAGCTGATAAACTTGAAGTTATTAAAAAACATGAACGTGGTGCAAACCATGCGAAAATTGTAAGAGATCTAGGATACAGTGAGTCTACCGTACGAACTATCTTGAGCCGTATGAACGAATATAAAGAGAAAGGTAAAGTTTCATCATCTTCTTTTGTCTTACAAAATACCAGAAACAGAACTCTAATAATGATTGAAATGGAAAGTCTTTTATCAATTTGGATAGAAGATTGCAATCAAAAAATAATTCCATTATCTAAGGACAATATTCAGAGCAAAGCTATTAACCTTTTTACTAAGCTCAAAGAAACAAAATATCAAGGGGAGACTGAAATGTTTGTTGCTAGTTCAGGGTGGTTTGGACGTTTCAAAAATCAAGCACGACTGCATAATGTTAAAGTAACAGAGGAAGCTGCTAGTGCTGATGAAGATGCTGCAGCCAAATTTCCTGCAGAATTGCAAAAAAATCATTCAGGATGCTGAATACGACGATCGGCAAATATTTAATGTAGACGAAACGGGCGTATTTTGGAAACGGATGCCAACTAAAACTTATTTGGCTGCAAATGAAGCATCACAACCTGGGTATAAAGTCTCAAAAGATCGACTAACACTTTTATTAGGAGGTAACGCTGAAGGTGATTTTAAATTGAAACCCATGCTTGTGTACCTTGCACAAAATCCTAGGGCTTTAAAAGGATACAGCCATCGCACTCTTTCAGTAATTTTTCGTTCAAATAAAAAAGCATGGATGACCAAAGCCCTATTTGAAGACTGATTTACGTCTTATTTCTGTCCAACAGTTGAAGCCTATTGCAAGAAAAATAATCTTACTTTTAAAGCTCTGTTGCTTTTAGATAATGCACGTGGACATCCTTCTGCACTTGGTGACTTAAATGAAAATGTGAAAGTTGTTTTTTTACTGGCGAATACGACTTCGTTATTGCAACCCATGGACCAGGGGATGATTGCAACTTTCAAGGCTTACTATCTCCGCAGAACCTTTGCACAGGCACTTGAAGCTATAACAGGAGATAATGCAATTTCTGTACCAGAATTTTGGAAAAAATATAACATACGATTGGCCATTGAAAACATTCATGCAGCATGGGAAGAAGTGACAGCCAGCAATATGAGAGCAGTTTGGAAGCATCTTTTACCCTGCGCAAACGATTTTACTTGCTTCAAAGATGCAGTTCAAAAAGTTATTGAAGACATAACTAATATTGGTAATGAACTTGGTTTCAAAGGCTTGGATGCGGCTAACGTTCGAGAATCACTGAATTCGCATTTAGAACAGCTAAGTGACAATGATCTCCTTCAAATAGAGCAACAGCGTGCGCACGAAGAAGCTGAAGAAAAAGAGTGTGAGCCAGATGAAAATGTTACCTCAAAGGAGATAACGGTAAAAGAACTAGGCGAAATCTTTCGTATCGCAGAGAACCTTAAACAAAAGGTAATGGATGTTGATCCTAACATCAAAAGAAGCATGTTATTTCGCCAGGGCCTAGAGAAGCTTGTTGTCGGCTATCGGAAATTGTATGATGAAAAAACGAAAGCCAAAACTGTTCAAACGACTGTGTTCAAATATTTCTGTAGCAAATAGTTAGTTTCTCCATTATATATTTTGAACAATAAACATTTAATTCTATAATTTTTATTATCTTTTACATGGCATGCAGTTAAAAAGTTATTTAAAATTCTTTATGGACATTCCAGAAGGTCAAGTACCAATTATAATTTTTCCTATTGGTTATGATATTCGATTAACGCGTTTCCGTTTTGCGCGATGCGCTCGCGTGACGAATTAAGCGCGTTAATCGAGGCCCACCTGTATATATATATTTTTTTTATTTTATTTATTATTATTTTTTTAAATTTATTGTTTTATTTTATTTATTTATTATTATTTTTAATTTATTGTTTTATTTTATTAATTTATTTATTTTTATTTTTTTTTTGCGAGTTCAAAAAAAAAAAAAAAATCTGTTTATACTCTGGCACGACAACCAAGTCAGAGTTTACAATAAATCATCAATACAAATATTTATCGTATTTAGTAGTCACGGGCTTGAACCCCGGTCCACTCAAGGAATGCGTGCTATGCACTCTCGCTCCTGACCACTGGGCTACGTCAAGCCTACCTAGGAGTGGGCATCCTAGGGGCGAAATGCTGGCACCCACTGGTCTTGCACTTCACTAGTGGGTGTGGGAGTTAGGTACATATCATACTGTTTGTGATATCGTGCCAGGGCAGGCACCGGGTGATATTTGCCCAATCGTGTGCTTGGGAAGATGTGACAACTATACTTATAGAGTCATCAGGTTCTACTTCCAGGACAGATCCATTAGGATTTGTGCAAAACACCTAGTGTATTCAGCTACTGTTTCCAGAGGATGCCCTTAGGGGTCGGTACTGGGGCCTCTCCTCTGGAACAGTCTTAGATCAGTAGATGACAGAATACCAGGCTATGAAAATCATTTACACACCAACGACTTAGTAATTGCTGTTGAAGGCTGTTCGAGGAGGATACTTGAGGATAAAATGCAAATTATATTAAATGATCTATTTGTATGAACCAAACTTAACAAACTAAAAATATCACCAACAAAGACCAACTGACTTTCAAAGCTCATTTTAACTATAATTGACCTCCTAAGACCTTGATAGACAACTCTCAAATCCTGTATGTATCCCAAAACAAATATTTAGACATCCTAATTGATGATAAATTAAGCTTTCTGCCACATGTATGTTGATATGGAGGTTTGATGGCGCATAAGCTACTTTGGCTATAATGCCCACATGTATGTAAACTTAGAGATAAAATCAGGAATTTTACTGCCTCAATAATAAGAATATCAAGGAAAGAATGGGGACTTAGTAAAAGGATCTTGTTTTTATATTATAAAACAATATTTTCTGACAGTAGTCTCATATGTATCAACCATTTGGTATCATAGACGGTTAAAATGAAATTTATTTCTCTTCAAAGATCCATGTCAGATAGATCCAAGATCTATTTTAAATTCCTCTAGAACTGTATCAAACAATGCATTACAAGTCTTAGCAGGAACGATTCCCCTGGATCTGTATATTGTATTCAAGGGGATGACAGGTCAGCTCAGGAAAGGTTTGACTTTGGAACTAATGGGAATAACATCTGATCCAGTGAATGAAGTCAAACAAGAGAAGAAAAGATTGTGGGAACATCTGGCATCTGTGTGGCAGGATTGGTGGAATGCTAGCGAACATGGAATAGTTACGAGGCAATTTATAACCAAAGTAGACTTTACTGCCACCAAGGAAATAAATCCTTGGTTTGCTCCTTTGATAAGTACAACATACTTATTAAAGGGACATTGCTCCCTCTAATTATGTGAATGTGGACTTGAGCCAGACCCTTATTGCACTTGTGGAATATGTTCTCATGTTTTATTCGACTGCCCACAGTATCTTCAGATATGTCTAGACTTGTTTAGCAGTGTACCGGATCTGACAGAGGATAACATAAGTCCCTTGGTCGAAAGCAGTAGGAATTTTAATGCTTTACGGACATTTTCAGTGACTGTTTTTAAAAGAAGACTAGAAATAAGATCCCTTCACCCTCAAGTAAATTAACAAATGAATTATTAAAGAAACACATACTAAGAATATCTGATTAGTTTCTCAGCTGGTTGGAAGTCGCAGATCGGATGCTTGGATACAGCTGTAATGGAAGGATATACAGGGACCCTCAGGTGTTAACAGGATTCTCTAACGAATGTTGATTAGTTCTGGGGAGTGATACCTGAAATTAAAAACTAAGGAACTGGATGGAAACAGTTTACAAGAATAACTTCTGAAACATATACAGTTATACCTAGTCTTAGATTTGTGACCATATAGATATGAACTACAACATACATATACTTGAAAACTACATGAACTTAATGAAATGTGTTTTTCACAACGTGAACTTTTGAAATTGCAAAATACTCCATTTGCTTACCTATGCACTGCCATTGGAATTCCAAATCATATGCAAGACCTAGTTTAGAATTCTCAGGAAAAAGAGAATAATTAGAAGTCTTCAACAACTAGAAGAGAACCATCTGAAGAAGAGTTTTTTTTTTTTTTTTTTTTATATAACTTATACTGGCACAGAATGGAGAAGACTACTGGGACTGACTTCTTTCTTGAATGAAATAAAACTGGACAGTTTACCTTGTGACTTCATTGAAAATAAGAAAATATACTGAGAACATTTGGACTGTGGTGAAAAAGACTAAGACCTCAGAAAATCATGTATATATGTTAATATAATTGTTACAATTGTTTTGCCAGAACATCCTCCTAGCCTTGGTGGCAAAGTAACCTGACACAAACAAAACAACACACATTAATATTTACACACATACACTTACACGTTTTCAGGCCCATTATGTGGTGCCTCCATAGCCAGGTGGGCAGGAGCAGCAGTGTGCAGCACATGCTTCTTGATTAGACCGGGGTTCGAGCCTGTGCCCACCAAATACAGAGGATGCGGAAAGGTCAGGGAATGACCACCACATATCCCCCGTAGCAATATGGCTTTAGTTGCTAATAAAAACCAAATAACAACAGTCCATTATGCTGAGTTTCTGCACCATAACAGAGTACAAAGATTGAGATATAAAAAGATGGAGATATAATGTTTATAAAACTTTATATAATCTTGTATATAAATTGTGTGTGTGTGTGTGTGTGTGTGTGTATATATATATATATCTTATGAGAATGTACATAAAATATATATATATATATATATATATATCTTATGAGAATGTACATAAAATTGTGTGTAAATAAATGGAATGGAAAAATGGCCAGATTATGATCCTGTTCTAAAGGGTGCTGCAATCATAGGTCATAATTTTAGCATACTCTCAGCTGAAAAATTTGATAACCACTAGTTTTACTGTCAACAAATTTGAAAATTGCATCTACTGTGCCTTTTCTATGCTTCAGATGCAAAGTAGATTAACAAATTTCATTTGGAACATCAATACCACATTGTGTTATTAGGACTTTAATTTTCCCAAAAGATACTCCAAATTTTTATTTTTATATGGACAACTAGCAGAATATAAAGAAAATATCTTTATGTAGCTAGGATGATATTTTGCATGTGCACACATGCATATGAGAGGAGATGAAGTTCTACCCCTCAGGTAGAAATAATAGGATGACAACAATGAAAGTATTTTATTTTTAGACATAATTGCCTGCAGCACTAACACATTTTACCAATGATGTTCCAAGGCTTTAATTACTGTAAAAAAAAAAAAAAAATGGTGTGGTTGGCTATCTAAATTTCTTGCCCAAAGGTATTCCTTTAAATTTGAGAATAGGTGAAAGTCATTGGGGCCTAAATCTGGTGAATAGGATAGATGAAGTACCATTTCAAATGATGAATCTGAAATTGCAGCCATTGCAAGGTGGGATTTGCGTGCAGGGGTATTACCCCGATGAAAGAGCATATGATAGGAGGAGAGGTTTCCTCACTTTTTTTTTTTTAATAGCATCAGGGATAAAAAGTATTATTAAGCTAATTATTTCAATGTTAGAGTATAGAGCAACTTGATCACCCCTTGTGTGTGTTTTCCATTAAGTTTTTATTGTTACCTTATATTTATCTTTAGAAGTGTCTAAATTATTAAAAAGTGATTTATAATTAGCAGTGATAAGGAATTATTGAATTTGATAGGTGGTTATGTAATTTTATATGTAGTTATAATTTGGAATTTTAAAAATGATTTTTTTTCCCTTATGTTTCAATAATAATAACAATAATATTATGTTTTGATTATAATTATTATTATTATATAGATATAGCAAAGAACCAAGTGATGAAGACTCTAACTGGATTCCTGACACAGAAATTGATTGAACAAAAAAGAATTGTGATCACTAGCTGTCATCTCACAGTATAAATGCACTTCAAATATACAAAAATTTTCCAGAGTAAATGTATTGCAGATATAGTATATTCTGTTTACTTAATGGCTATTAAAATGTTTTGCTCATGTGACTATTTTGATAATTACAGATCACTCATGAATCAGTGGATCCCTGGAATGTCTACAGCACTAAAGCATTATATATAAGATGGGTTTTTTTTTTGACATTACTACTGACTTGGAAGCTTCTGGATCCTTCTTAAAATGGCAAAACAAATCAAGGAAGTAGATATTAAATATAAAAATAGCGAAATGCTTAAAGTGCGGTACTCACCTTGAATATAATCTGCAATAGTTTTATGAAAAGACTGATGGCTAAATATAAGGTGGAATGGTTAGGTTAATGCATTAAGGTGGGATGAGATTTAATTTAACGGAATTTTAAAATAAGTGCAAGGAAGAAGAAGTGCACTACTCCGTCCCTGGTTGTCATAAAGTAGAAAATAGTTAATCTGGAACATAAAAGAATTGATATTGCCAATAGTCGTGATGACAGACTTTCGTTAAGGTATAACGTCTTCATTTGGCGGTGTTCAATGAGAAGTAACGCGTGCTGTATTTTAAGGAATTTTCTATACTCTCATGATACTCTTCGGGACATGTGGGAATCTCAGATGTGACAGATTCCAAGCCGAGGAAAGGTGAAAGGGAAGTTTTGCGTTTAGAATGTTGAGATTAGTGTTATGTCGAAACCATTCGATAATGAGGGCTTCATATTGAAGAATTTTGTGGCTGGTTTTAAGTCTTATAATGGTGATATTGGAGTCAATTAAAGGAGTGTGATTGTGGGGTTTGGGCATGAATTGTGAGTTCTGTGCTAGCTTGTTCCGATCTAAGACTATTATAGTGGTAGTACGTGCGAGTGTTGGAGGTTTTGGTAGAACCAAACTTGGTAGTAGTAGTAGTACTACCAATATAACAGGCATCACAGTTCGGTTGACATTTAATCAAGTAAATTATATTGTTCAAATCGTTGGTTGGGTATTTGTGTGTATCTTTGTAAGTGTACAAAGATACACACAAATTCCCTTGAATTCAGATAATTTACTTGATTAAATGTCAACCAAACTGTGATGCCTGTTATATTGGTAGTACTACTACCAAGTTTGGTTCTACCAAAACCTCCAACACTCGCGTGTACTACCACTATAATAGTCTTAGATTGGGACAAGCTAGCACAGAACTCACAATTCATGCCCAAACCAACAATCACACTCCTTTAATTGACTCCGCTATCACCATTATAAGACTTAAAACCAGCCACAAAATTCTTCAATATTGAAGCCCTCATTATCGAATGGTTTTGACACAACACTAATCTCAACATCCTAAACGCAAAACTTCCCTTTCACCTTTCCTCGGCTTGGAATCTCTCACATCTGAGATTACCACGTGTCCCAAAGAGTATCACGAGAGTATAGAAAATTCCTTAAAATACAGCACTCATTACTTCTCATTTAACACCGCCAAATGAAGATGTTATAACTTAACGAAAGTCTGTCGTCGCGACTATTGGCAATATCAATTCTTTTATGTTCCAGATTAACTATTTTCTATTTTATGACAGCCAGGGACGGAGTAGTGCACTTCTGCTTCCTTGCGCTTATTTTAAAATTCCGTTAAATTAAATCTCATCCCACCTTAATGCATTAACTTAACCATTCCACCTTATATTTAGCCATCAGTCTTTTCATAAAACTATTGCAGATTATATTCAAGGTGAGTACTGCACTTTAAGCATTTTGCTATTTTTATATTTAGTCTATTATCACGGTACTATAAGAATTCTATAACTTTATACTTGGAAGTAGATATTTTAATATATATTTAAATAAATAAAATGTATCATGCTAGTTTCAAATTATATTCCCTTCCAAGTATTTATCTAATTTCTCTAAGTCAGTATAGGCTGTTCAACTCTTCTACTTTACACACTGAGGTGGCAGCATGTTTAAATAACTGATGATTCTTTTATTAAAGCAAATTTCTTGCATTCATGATAGAATTCTCCTTTGCTAATTTGAATCTATTTCAAACTAGTTTGCATCATAAAAAAAAAAAAATAATAATAAATAACCTTTTCCCACAAAATTGATCATTCAACCCTTTTATAAACTTAACCCTTTCTAGAGTATGCATTTATGCACGTTTTTCAAAGTTGTTTTAAATAATGCATCTGTTTATGATACATTATGAACAAATTATCTTAAAATCTTCAGTGAGTGCTGATACCTCGTGTTTCAGAGTAAATTATACAGTTTGTAATAATAGATGCCAGCAATTAACTCACAGATCAGTCCCATAGCACTGTTTTCTGATTTTGGCTTACAAAAGCAGAAATTCCCTTGAATTCAGATAGAAAAATTGAATTGGGCGATACGCAAATATATGCAGAAGATTGTGTGTGCACCCCGCCATTCCAAAGAATTTTAAGTTGCAAAATATCTTTATACATTTTTTATATAACTGCACAAAATAGAATAAGAGTTGTGCATTTCAAAAATTATCATTGCAGTGTTCAGTGTTTCCTTAATAATTGAAGTTCAGATCCAGTATCTAAATTATTCAAAATACAGTTTTTTTTTTTTTTTTTTCCCCTTATGAATAAGCTTAATTCATAGTTACTAACTGAACTTTCTACCTTCTTTCACTCCTTAGCATGTACAACTATAATTGTATGTATGCAGTATTACAACTGTGCAAAGATGGTGAGAGACATTTAGGGGTTTTCCTTTACTCCAATTCTGCAATAAGGTTAAGAAACCTGGCTTTGATGGAAATGGCTGAATTTTATTTGAATTACTTTTGTGTTTTTACAATACAGTGCATTTCAGAATTTTGTGGAGTGGAAATAATTCTGGATTGAGGTTTATTAAATAAGTACAGTAGACTCGTGATTATCTAGGGTAGATTAACCAACAATTCTGACTTGGATAATCCTACTTTTTTTCTCATGTAAAGTCTCTACTCAACTTCATAGAACAACAAGAAGATGCCTCTCTTGATTAGATTAGATAATACACTGGATTCCGATTATTTGGGCCACCGGTTAATCGGGGCAAATCTTAAAAAACAGAACCCAATCGAGAAATTAGCCAGGGTTTACTTCGCTTAATTAGGACAACATGCTGTTTAATCAGAGCAGGAGACCGCAGTACTGGAGATTACCCTACGATTGTCTCCGGCTGTATCATGTGGTTTGGTCGGATTTCTGTAGAGGGCACAACCATAAAACAATTAGCAGTCACCTGTTTATTGGGCTTTTCTGTTAGTGCAATCTATCATAAATGGATAGTAAACTTGATCTTATTGAATTTGCGATAATACTGACAGCTGGAATTCTGTGGGTTATTATGGTGGAAATGTGTTTACACTTCCATGAAATCGGCAATCATATAAAAAAAATTTAATTTAAAAATGGTACTTTACTATGGTGAGTCCATCGTAACGCAATTTGATTGTACAGTGAACCAGTTGTAAAGTGGGGATCCATTGTATTTTTGAAACTTCGGATAATTGGGGCAGCAGCTTAATCGGGCCAAAATGCACTAGTTCCGATGTGTCCCAAATAACCAGAATCGACTGTATTTGATATTTATGTAATAACATTTACAAGGAGATAAACTTCATAATTTTCCTTTTCAAAAAAAATAAGCATCTGTTAAATTTTATATAAAACCTTATGATGCAGTATGCTTTTGTAAATATGCAAATAAATTTATATTTTGCTTTTATATAGTAAGTTTAACATGTTATGTTTAATTATGTAAATAAACTTACATTTTTGTCACACAAGTTTTTCCTTTAATCTTGCAGATTATATGGGGAAATTTATTTCCCATCCGTCCCGGATAATCAAGAGTCTACTATATGTGAATGCTAAGAAATGGATATACAGCCACTCCCCGGCTTACCTAATATATTCAACTGACTTTACGTAAGTTTTTGCCAGCCGGTGCAAGCTTAAAAAAAAAAATCATGGAAACGTATTTTGCATCCCCGTAAGAATAAATGGAGGTATCGTGAAATCATAATGTGAACCCAATATGTTATTGGGTTTTTTTTTTGGTAATTCATTCGAAGACCTCTGAAGTTGAAATTTTCGCTATATAACTAAGCTAATTTATCTCTCTAAAAAGTCATTTTTATAATGGAAATTGCGCTACACTTTCACTGTTATCATATGTTCCGTTATAAGAATCAATTTTGAATGCTTTTATGATATTTTTCCTAAAACACATTAAGAAGTACAAAGTTTGGCTTCTATTGCACAGAGTTGGGCCTCGCTGCTTCAACAGCGAATACTATTTTAAGGGACACTGCATGTATAAAAGAACATGTTAAAGATCAATGCATTTAAGATCAACAGTGATCACAAAACAGCGTTCAGGTGCTATATCGAGGATGGAAAATCTGATTCAGAAGCAAGTGCCTCTGAGTCCAATGGCCATTCAAGCAAAAGCAAGAAGTATTTATGAAGATATTAAGGATAAGTATGGCAAAACCCCAAACCAAGTTCGTGGCAAGCAATGGGTGGTTTAATAGGTTCAAGCATTGTGCTGGTTTCCACGGTGAAGTCGCCAGTGCTGATTCTGCAGCTGCAGAGTTAATTCTGGCAATGATGCTCGAAAGGTAAAACTTGCTGATGTTATGCCTGTCTCCTCTCTCTTTTTGTAATTTTGTACACTTTTTAATTTTTCCTGCGCATGAGATAAAAAAAAAATTGAATAAATATTTCTATTTACATGTTTGTCGAACATTTCTTTTTTGCTTCAATCAAATTTGTGAGTGTTTACGCATTTAGGGAAATTTTGACTTACGTAGTGTTCCATGGAACTCAACCCTTACGTAAGTCGGGGAGTGGCTGTATCTTTTTTGCAAATGACTGGATATAACAAAAAGTTATTACTTTTATAATCACAAAAGTAATAAAAAAAGGAATAAATGATTTCCAGCTTTACATAAAGTGGAAATTTATTCTAACTCATTAAATCTGACCCAAATCTCAAAAGATAATTTAGGAAATGTACATAAAATATTACCCAGTTACCACATAATAGATATAACATTTGTTGATTTAATCAATAGTAACAAATGCAAATATCTTAATCCATTTCTTTTTCTTCTTTTTTTTGCATAAGCCCTGATTGATGTTAGTTTTAACAATGAAAATTTTAACAATTTTTTTTTGTGTCACTGGAGAGTGCTTGAAAATTTCTATGTGGAATGATGCAGCCTCTAATTATAAGCCATATCGTTCTAGACAATTTTCAAGCACCCTCCCAAATTATGAAATAAATTGTTATTATTTTGTAATAACAATTACTTTATTTCATAACAAAAGTAATTGTTATAATTGTATTATTATGAAATATTACTGTATATTAAACCTGACCTTGAATTTAAACCTTCACATAATTAATTTATGTAGGTAATTTCTTATTTCAATTATTTGCTTTGTGTACTGAAATAATTATTTAAATATAAAAATAATTTTTAGTGATTAGCCTGTAACATGATAAATAAAGTGAAGATGCAATTAATGCAGCTCCGCAAGCAAGCAAAAACCATAGTGCATTTTTCAGAGTAGACAGTTAACTATCAGAATATACGTTTTGAAAGAGATTTTAATTACATATTTTATGCTGTCAGCATAAAAAGAATATTTGTGACTGTTTACAGTTATAATTATTAACTCTGAAGGGAAGAACTGTGCTGACTTTGTCTGTTTCTCTGCTGGGACAGTTTTTTATTTTTATATGCAGCATACATTATAGAAAAAATACAGATGCATTTACTACATATTATGTAATTATTATATATTAATATTCCTTGAGCATAATGTAATTGTTGCAGAAGTAGCTTTAGTCTTATTCAAAAGTAAGTAACTTTTCCACTCGAAATCCTGTAGTGACTTGACTGCAAATATTTCAAACTTATTGTTGCAGAAAAGCATCCTTTTATTTTATGGTGTAATACACAAGAAAACATTTTCATAACATGCTCAATTTTATTGATGTTGAAACAATGAAACAGTAAGAATTAATTCTTTTACCTAATATAGTTGAAAATATCTGTTAACAATCTTGCCATCTCATGCCACTCTCAAAATACTACCTAGTGGAACAGCAATTACATAGTACCCTAAACAAGTTAGAAAATTAGACAAAGATCAATAGTTACCAACTCTAAACAACAACAACAACAAAAAACTGCTGTTCATTTCTTTCAGAAGCAATCACTACATCCAGATCCTGAATTACAGCTGGTTCCTCACTGAATCCCATTCAGTAATCAAAATAAATTTATAGGCCTCTATTAGATAAGAAGCCTTTCTATATCATATTAAATAAATCCATAACATTTTCTTGAAGAAATTAAATGTCCTCAGAACATTATCTTTAATGTCAGGATTACAGATTGTTACATATTGCTGCTTTTATATAATGCTCTAATCAGATCCAAATTAGATTCCAGTGCTCTGGTATATGCCTCAGTCAGCAGTTTTTTGAATTGGCTTCTCCCTATGCACCATAATACCTTACATATTGTGCTAAGAGCCTTTTTTTGAGTCTACACAGAAGCCTACAAACACCTCTCATAAGCTAGCACAAATCCTGAGAGTTATGCAGCCAATATAAGTAGTCTTGTAAACCATCCAATGCAGACACAGCATGGGTTTGTTAAAGAGAGGTCTTATCTGACCAATTTTATTGGATACTATGGTCACAAAAAATATTGATATCATATACTTGGATTTCAGGAAAGCTTTTGATACCATTGCACATGGAAAACTGCTGTACAAATTGGAGCAGTACGGCATTAAGGGCGAGTGGCTGCAATAGCTAAAGGGATGGTTGAGTGGGAGATGACAGAGTGGTAATCAATAGACACTGCTCTTCATGTACTAATGTTACTAGTGGAATTCCACAGGGTTCGGTGCTGAGCCCATTGCTGTTTTGTGTATTCATCAATGATACTGGTGAAGGTACATCAGGCTTAATATCCAAGTTTGCAGATGATACAAAGGTTTGCTAGGTTGTTAACAACAGTAAAGACAGTATACTACTGCAACAGGATCTAGATAAGTTGGGCAAATGGGCTGAAAGTGGCAACTGAAGTTTAACAATGACAAATGCAAAGTACTGCATATGGGTAGCGGTAGCCCAAAAGGAACGTACCAACTGTGTGGTACTAAACTCAGGGAAGTGGAGAATGAAAAAGACCTGGGGGTAATTGTGCAATCAGATATGAAGTTTGTTGAGCAGTGCAGAAGGGCTGCCACAGCAGGTCATGGAGTCTTGTAAATGATATATATATATATATATATATCTATCTATAGGAATTTTGCTAGCAGGGACAAGGTGATTATCACATTGCACAAGGCAGTGGTCAGGTCACACCTTGAGTACAGTGTACAGGTCTGGAGGCCTCATTTTGGAAAGGATGTAGAATTGCTAGAACAAGTACAAAGAAGGGCAACAAGATTGGTGAGTGGAACAAAGGAGTGCTCTTACCAAGATAGGCTTAAGTTCTTCAAATTGCAGCACCTGGAGACTAGGCACCTGCAAGGTGATCTGATTGAGGTGTATAAGGCCTTGAATGGGTTGAGCAAGCTCAATGTTGATGGGATTATTCCTCTTGCTCAGATTACGAACCTGAGGGAGCATAGATTCAAATTGAGGAAAGACAGTTGTAGAATAGATGTCTGGAAATTTGCCTTTAGCCAGCCGATAGCTGATTACTGGAACAGACTTCCATCTGTTGTTGTGGTGGAAGTTGATAGCTTAAATAAATTTAAGGCTGAGCTAGACAGGCATTTGGAGTGAATGGATAGGTAAAATGGGAGGGTTTTTTTTTTTTTTTTTGGCTGATGCTGCATAAACTTGCTTTCTTGCATCATATGCCTCAACTAATGCTAACATGTCACTATTTCTTCAAACCTTAATGGGAAGACCTAGAAATAAACCACTTCTTCAGCGGGCATTTGTCTACAAAAACTAATCATGTAAATCATATAATGGAGTGTGGATTTTAATAATGTACTTCCAGACATTGAAACAATTTATGCAACTAGGGCAAACTCCTCTTGTAGATTGTGACAATTGCTTTCAATACTGGATTATTTTCATCCAGATCATAGCTATTGTGCTGTCCAGCTCAGTCTCTTACGACTTGGTTTGAGCAGTACAATTGCATCAGTACAACAAGCATTGCAAATTCTAAACATACAAAATCTGCGTCACCACCCTTTGTGCTTTGGAAAGGTGGAGATTTTGATGATTATGATAATAACATCTCCCAACAACTCCTATTGGAATGCAGCATGTAAACTTCAGAATTTATGGCATATTTCTAGCCTTGAAGAATATTAACAAATTTTCACTTTGAAAAACCATTATACAGACTCTTTCAGTGCCATGTATGCTCTTCATTGCACACACTCTTCCGGTCATGTCTTAGACTGCATTAATAAAATATATATATATACAAGATGTTTCAATTAAAATGTACCACGGTTTATCTCACTTGTTTTTCAGGAGTTAGAGGCAGCAAGCCGGGTGGGTAAAGTGCCTGCCTGGCAACCCAAAGGTCGCGGGTTCGAATCCTGCCTCGGGGGCTTGGATCAAAGTACTGCAAAAAACCTTGGGAGGTGCACTATGGCCACAGAAGCCGATGCGCCAACAACTACCAAAAAAAAAAAAAAAAAGAGGCAGCAAGTTTATATACTAGCTGATCTGGAAGTCTACTTGAGAGTTACCGATAAGTTCAGTCCAGTAGCCTATCTAGTGGTCGTCAGCTTGCGAACACCATTATAGAGCATTATAGAGCTAAAAATGTAAGGAAGTTTGGATCTCACCATGATATCCATCCTTAAGTTCAAAAGACATCAATCATACTGTATGAGGGAAGAGATGGTTGCCATAGCTTTGCTCTGGAGACTAAACATGGGTTCAAACACCACTTCAGACCTCCAGTAAGCAAAGTCGTGGTATTTCACTGGTTGATGAGATCCATCTCAAATTTGATGAATTTGAGGTATTGCTCAAAACATCAAAGGCAGATATTGTTGGGATATCAGAGACGTGGTATCACACAGATATAAGGGATGCAAAACTGCAATTTGGGGAGTACAACGTCTACAGAAAGGATAGACAGGATAGGAAGGGGGGAGGGGTTATGCTATTAGTTAAGAAACACATAAAAACCAAGGAAGTGAAGCCAGTCGACATCGCTGGACAGTGCAGTGTTGAGTCAGTTTGGTGTGACTTAAGCATTGGGAGATCAAAATTGAGAGTAGGAGTGTGCTATAGGCCTAATGACTCTGATGAGTATAATAAGGAACTGTACAGGGAAATAGAGTGGGCCAGTAAATCAGAGAGTCTTATAATGTGAGATTTTAATTTCCCAGATATTGACTGGAATTTGGGGGCTGGTTACTCACACACTAGCAGGGCTTTTGTGGATTTATTGGATGATTGTTTTCTACATCAGCATGTTTGGGAGGCAACTAGAGGGAGTAATACTCTTGATTTGATTATCAGCAGTGATTCTTCATGCATTAAGAATCTGCAGATAAATGAACCACTAAGTGGCAGTGATCACAGCGTGCTGAAGTGGGATTTACTCAAAGAGGTAACTACCATTAGGGGTAAAGGGAAGGGTTATTGCTTCCGTAAAGGCGACTACGATGGACTGAGACAGTATTTAAATTCTATACAGTGGGACCAACTGATGATGTTACCAACAGCAAATTCAAAATGGGAAGCATTCAAAGAACTTATCTTGGAAGCTACTAGGCTTTACATACCAACTAAGAAATATTGTTCAAGGTTTAGGCCAAAATGGATGTCAGATGAACTAATGAGGCATATGGCAGAGAAGAAAAATGCATGGGATACTTACAAATTAACACATGACACAGAAGCCTATGATAGATACAAGTTGATATGCAACCAAGTTACAAAGGAGGTTAGGCAGGCGAAGGCAGATTACGAGAAATCCTTGGCAAGGGATGCAAAGAAAAACAGCAAAGAGTTCTTTACTTATGTAAACTCTAGAAGGAAGGGGATGAATCAGATTGGTCCACTTGATATTGATGGGTCAACTGTTGATGATCCTGCTCAGGTAGCTAACAAACTAAATGAATATTTTGCATTGACATTCACACATGAGGAGTTATTCAGCAAGGGGAATGCCAGAGGTGTATTCAACTCTAGCAGTAAGCTACAGAATCTTGAAATAACTGGGAGTAAAGTGGAGGAGAAACTGTTGAAGATAAACACAAGAAAGGCACCCGGGGTGAATGGGATCTATCCAGTTATATTAAAGGAGGCAGCAAAGGAAGTAAGCAAACCCTTAGCCATAATTATGAGAGCTTCCTTGGACTCAGGGGAGGTACCCATAGACTGGAAATGTGCAAATGTGACCCCAATTCACAAAGGAGGATCAAAGGCTGACACAAGTAATTATAGACCTGTGAGCTTAACTTCTGTTCCAGGAAAATTAATGGAGGCACTGGTTAAAGAAGCACTGCAGGATCATTTAGACAAGACTTCAGTTATAGCTCAGACACAGCATGGTTTTGTTAAGGGAAGTCTTGCCTGACCAACTTGATTGGATACTATGATGCAGTCACAAAAGAACTGGATGCAGGGAATAACTTTGATATTATATACTTGGATCTTAGAAAGGCTTTTCATACTGTTGCACATGGAAGACTGCTACACAAATTGGAGCAGTGTGACATTGGAGGCAAATTGCTGCTATGGATAAAGGGGTGGTTGAGGGGGAGAAGACAGAGAGTGGTAATCAATGGACACTGCTCATCGTGGACTAATGTTATTAGTGGAGTCCCTCAGGGTTCAGTGTTGGGTCCATTATTGTTTTCTGTATTTATAAATGATATTGATGATGGTATATCAAGCTTAATGTCCAAGTTTGCAGACGATACAAAGGTTGGCAGGGTTGTCAAGGACACTACTGACACTATGCTGCTGCAACAGGATCTGGAAAGGTTGAGCAGATGGGCTGAGAGGTGGCAAATGAAGTTTAACATTGACAAATGTAAAGTACTACACATGGGAAACAGCAACCCCAGAGCAACATATCAACTCTGTGGTACTACACTGACAGTGGTAGAGAATGAAAGGGACTTGGGGGTGGTTGTGCAGGCAGATATGAAGTTCTCTGAGCAGTGCAGACGGGTTGCAAGTGCAAGAGTAGCTCATGGAGTATTGTCAGTGATATACAGGAAATTTTCCAGCAGGGATAAGGAGGTGATTATTCCATTGTATAAGGCAATGGTCAGGCCACACCTAGAGTACTGTATACAGGTCTGGAGGCCTCATTTCAAGAAGGATGTAGAGCTGCTGGAACGAGTACAGAGAAGGGCAACAAGATTACTGAATGGAACAAAGGGGTGCTCTTACGAAGAAAGGCTTAAGTTTTGCAAATTACAGTGTCTGGAGACTAGGCACCAGCGAGGTGATCTGATAGAGGTGTATAAAGCCTTGAATGGTTTAAGCATGCTCAATGCTGATGGGATTCTTCCTCTAGCTCAGAAAAATCACCTGAGAGGGCATAAATTCAAATTGAGGAAAGACAGATGTAGGATAGACGTGCGGAAATTTGCCTTTAGCCAGCGGGTGGTTGGTAGGTGCAACAGACTTCCGTCCCTTGTGGTGGAGGTTGATAGCCTAAATAAGTTTAAGGCTGAGCTGGACAGGTATTTTGAACGAACAGAGGGGTGAAGTGGAAGTGGGTTTTTTTTTTTTTTTTGGCTGATGCTGCATAAGCTTGCTTTCTTGCATCAAATGCCTCTACTAATGCTAATCTAACACCTAGTATTGCCTAGTAACACAGGGGCGGCATTGTTCCATGTGATAACCACTGGTATGCTATGTGTCTCATTTCAGGACTAGCACATGGGGGTTATACCTATGGTTACTAACAGTTGCACCATTGTGAAGATGCACAAGTGAGTTGATCTGACTGGGTGTTTAAGGCTTTGAATGGATTGAGCAAGCTCAATACCGGTGGGTCCTCTTGCTCAGATCTCACACATAGAAGCAGCAGAAATTCAAATTGAGGAAGGATAGATGTGTGGAAGTTTGCCATTAATCAATGGGTGGTTGATCATTGGAGGAAAAAACTTCCATCTGTTGTTTTGGAAATTGATAGTTTAAATAAATTCAAGGAAGAACTAGACAAACTATTGGAGGGAATGAATAGGTGGAATGGGAAGTGTTGTGGTTTTTTATCTTGGCACTTCTAATTACCATCATTTTTCATTGCTAATTTTAATGCACTTTTCAGTCATGGTTTTCAATTACGTCTCAAAAAAAGGATAATTCGTGAAGTGCAATTTTCATTTGCAATATTTAACTAGGTGGTTGGAGTAATTTCATATACTATGTGCAGCTTTCGGAAATATCTCTTAATAATATTGCCAGAAGATTAGTTCTTTTAGGTGATTCTGAAAAATAACTAGACATTCTGTTTATATTTTGAAAAAAAAAAAAAATATCAGATAAGGTAAAGAAAGCCAACACAAGAACCACGGGAAACTTTTAGCAGTCAAAAGCGTTTCCCTGTACTGCAGCTTCTCCCTGCATTCTCAGTAAATAGATGGTGCATGTTATCGGTAGTGGCTGTAGAAGTCGATAACGATGTATTGATTAGTTTTTTCTTATTATTAAAAGCAGATTATTGGAGTTCAATAGTTTTGACATTTACTTACGGGTACACCCTCCACACTGCCTCAGTCTTGTGGTGTTTATCCCCACTTCCCGCTGTTTTAACCCAATATGAATATGACTTCTATAGACGGTGCATGTTATCGATAGTTGCAGTAGAAGTTTTCCTATTGGGTTAAAACATTGGGGATAAACACCCTAAGACAGAGGCAGTCTGGAGGGTGTACCTGTAAGTAAATTTCAGCTGTGAAGGCATTACATTCACAAACTCCAATAATCTGCTTTTAATAATGAGAAAAAACTAATCAGTACATTGTTATCAACTTCTACTGCCACTACTGATAACATGCACCATCTGTTTACCGAGAATGCAGGGAGAAGCTGCGGTACTGGGAAACACTTTTGACCGCTAAAAGTTTCCCATTGTTCTCGTGTTGGCTTTCTTTACCTTCGCCAAAATATTTTGCACTCTTATAGTTCCGAATGCTTGCGAAAGAACTAAATTTAACATGCTCACAACAATGAACAAAGATCATGCATGGATATTTTTCCCTTACTCTTGACTTCAACCCCTTCAATTTGCCCTCTGTTGTAGCAGTATCGCCATAAAACCAATAAATCATTATCCTTAGTAATATACCACAAAATGGTTGACATTTGTGAATAATTTGACATATCTGAAGTCTCATTTAAAAGAACTGTAAAAAATTTAGCCTGATTGATTTCAGTTTGTATTTCATTCAACATAATCTTTTTAACTGCATCTATCAAGTCATTTTAAATTCTGTTGGATAGCTGTATTTAATTGGTCAATCACATTGACCAATTCAATTTACAAGTTCCATTATTTTTGGAAGCATCAGATTTAGAATAATATGAAGTGACAATTCCTGGCAACCTAGGAATATAACTACATCTATCAGTCTTTGCAGAATATATTTATTTTTGCTAACCTATTCATTATGCTGCTTTATATACACTCTTTTTTTTCTCATCCAAATGATTTTCAGATTGATCCAAGATTTTATTTCTTTGAGATTTTTCATGTTTTTGCAAGCCGGTATATAAATTGTTTAAATCACCGTATCCTTTTTCATTCCAAACAATTTTTCTGAAGAAAGCAGCAAAAATGGCCAGCAGAACAGTTTACCTAATTTTGCATTTCCAGTCAACTATGTTTTTTTTCTTGTACATGCTTCTCTGAAAATAGCAAATAAAATTCTTATCTTCAGTATGCAAATTTGGTAATGGCATTGGCCTACCATTTATCACTATTCGTTTTTTTCTCTTCAAATTCTCTCTTTGAAAAACTATTATTCAAAAGTTCTGCAACTATTATGGATTATGTAATCAAATTCATATTTATTAAAACATCTATTTGACCAAAATGCAAATACCATCAAAAAAGCCATTGTAAAACTGAAGCTACATGATACCTCATAACATGGGCAGTACTGTGCTGCATATATGTGATATCATCATGTAGATGACAGTGATCCTTTTCTGCGTATGTGAGTCATGCTAAGACTTTTTAGCTTTTTTCAGAGTTGAGAGGGAAATTTTAGCTTTCTTAAACCTCAAAAAGGGATTTTTTTGTATATTTTCTGGCTTCATTATTTGAAAGGGGGCTTATAATATTGAATATTGTTTTAAACAAATGGTTTGAATTTAGTAGCAAGTGAAAAAATTTTTGCTATTAAAAACACATGAACAGAAATTTAAACAGTGCTTGCTATTACTGATCATGTAGTCCATGACTTAATGCCTGGAATGCATGCTACTATTAAACATAAGTCTACTAAACACAAAATTATTTTTTTTCCCTTCTTGAGTGTATTAGCCTTTCAGTTGGTTTGCCTCTTTAATGAGCTGTCTCCATTTCTTTTGGTCTTGTGTTTCGTTTCTGCGTAGCTCCGAACCCTAGTTTCCTTCAGAATAGGAAAGGCTAATAAACATGAAATGTAGAAATATTATTGAACATGTAAGTTTCATGTTCAATAGTATCAAAAGCCCATTAGAAATCAAAGTAGTATATGAAGCCAAAATTAATGTATCCAGTTCCTTTATTACTATGTCATAACTAATAAGGTTGGTATGACGAGATCTCCCCTTAATGTATGCTCTGATTTCAGTATGACAACATTCCTGTCAAGATGATCCTGTAAAACACTTTAAATACTGATACCATTATTTCCCCTGGAGCAGAATTCAAGCTTGAGGTATGTAATTACTCACTTTGCCCTATGATCCCCTTTTTGTGTATAGGAGACACATTCCAGATTTCCTGTCTAGACGGACTTCCCCTAAATCCATAATTTTGGTTCTGTTAATATAATTGGGTGGATTCCAATCAGCCGCAGGTGCTTTATTTACTTTTAAACTCAAGAATTCTTTTCTACTTTATTTTCAGTTATCACAAAATCATTTAGCTCTCAGTTATATAACTTGGTATGCTTCTGGTATTCCCATCCTTGAAAAGCTTCTTCGTATATGAGTGTAGATGCAAGCTATTCGGTTTTTCAGCAATATATGAATGGGATCATCAATAGTCATGCCAATCAAATCTAGGAGACGAATTTAGTTAATTCATTCCTTTCCTTCTAGTGTTAATGCAAGTAACGAATACTTTTCTTTGTATTCTTAGCTAAAAATTTCTCATCTGCTTTAGCTTGCCTAATTCCCCCTCATGACTGATTGCAGGCTAGTTTATACTTACAGTAGGTTTCTGTGTGGCAGAGAAGAAAAATGTGAAATGCATATACATAAACTAGTCTGTAATCAAGTTGCAGATGAGGTTAGGCAGATTAAGAGAAGTCTGGCAAAGAATAGCAACAAAAAGATTTGCATATTAACAGTAGAAGGAAGAGGTTGAATCATATTAGGCCACTTAATGTTAATAGTTTAACTGTTGATGACTATCCTTATGTTGCTGACAAACTGAATAGGTATTTTGCATCTACACATACATTTACACATGAGGAATTCTTTAGGGAAGGAGATGCCAGAAGTTTATCAAACTCTAATGGTGAGCCAAATGATTTTGTGATAACTGAGAGGCAAGTGGAACAGAAATCGTTGAAGCTAAGCAAAAGTGCCTGGGGTGAATGAGATCTTTCCAATTATAGTAAGGAAGACAGCAAGGGAGGTAAGCAAACTCGTAGCCATAATTATGAGAGCATCTTTGGATTCAGGGAAGGTCCTTATTTACTGGAGTGCAAATGTATCCCAGTTTACAAAGGGGGTTCAAAGGGTGACAAATAATTATAGACCTGTTAGTTTAACTTCTGTTCTGGGGAAAATAGTCGAGTCACTGGTTAAAGAAGCATTGCAGGATAATCTAGACAAGACTGCAGTAATAGTTCAGACACAGCATGGATTTGTTAACGGGAGTCTTGTCTGACCAATTTGATTGGATACTATGATGTGGTCACAAAGTAACTGGTTAAAAAATATTGATATCATATATTTGGATTTCAGGAATGCTTTTGTTGCACATGGAAAACTGCTGTACAAATTGGAGCAGTATGGCATTAAGGGCGAGTGGTTGCAATAGCTAAAGGGATGGTTGAGTGGGAGACGACAGAAAGTGGTAATAAATGGACACTGCTGCTCTACATGGACTAATGTTGTTAGTGGAGTTCCCCAGGGTTTGGTGCTGGGCCCATTGTTGTTGTGTGTATTCATTAGTGATGTTGATGAAGGTACATCAGGCTTAATGTCCAAGTTTGCAGATTATATAAAGGGTGGAAGGGTTGTTAACAACAGTAAAGACAATATGCTACTGCAACAGGATCTAGATAATTTGGGCAAACGGGCTGAGAAGTGGCAACTGAAGGTCAACATTGACAAATGCAAAGTACTGCATATGGGTAGCAGTAACCCAAGAGAAATGTACCAACTGTGTGGTACACACTCAGGGAAGTGGAGAATGAAAAAGACTTGGGGGTAATTGTGCAGTCAGATATGAAGTTTGCTGAGCAGTGCAGAATGGCTGCCAGAGCAGGCACAAGGAGGTGATTATCCCATTGGTCAGGTCACACCTTGAGTACTGTGTTCAGGTCTGGAGGCCTCATTTTAGGAAGGATGTAGAGTTGCTAGAATTTTCAAGTTGCTGAATTTGAAAATTAAAAGTAGAAAGAAGGGCAACAAGATTGGTGAGTGAACAAAAGGGTGCTCTTACCAGGGTTTTGCAAATTGCTGCACCTGGAGACTAGGTACCTGCGAGGTGATCTAATTGAGGTGTATAAGGCCTTGAACGGGTTGAGCAAGCTCAATGCTGATGGGATTATTCCTCTTGCTCAGATTACGAACCGGAGGGAGCATAGATTCAAATTGAGGAAAGACAGTTGTAGAATAGATGTGTGGAAATTTGCCTTTAGCCAGCAGGTAGTTGATTACTGGAACAGACTTCCATCTGCTGTTGTTGTTGTTGTGGAAGTTGATAGCTTAAATAAATTTAAAGTTGAACTAGACAGATATTTGTAGTGACCAGATGGGTGAAATGGGAGAGGGATTTTTTTTCGCTGATGCTTTATAAGCTTTCTTTCTTGCATCATATGTCTCTACTAATTCTAATGTCCACCCCTACACCCGAAGACTTAACCAGTACTTCCAATTTTTTCAAATCTGTTTACAATGCTCTTAGCACATTTGCATATAATAATATACAAACAAAAAGAAAATCGGATTACCTTAATTGATACAAATCTTACTTATAGAAACAAGTATATGTGCTTGTATATTATTATATATACAGCAGGCCCCCGTTATAACGCGGTTCGCTAAAACGCTGTTCATATATTCTAACCCGTATCTGACTATAACGCTGTCACAGATCACTATAACGCTCTTTTGCAGATTGCATTTTTGGCATATTTAACGAAATCGTTTCATTTGATGTAGTCGATAGCTTAAAAATGAATAGCAAAACAGCATTAAAATGTTTCCCACGCCGACTTCAGAAATTTTCCCACGCTCAGTGAAATTTTCTCGCATACTAATTTAATTGCAGTACAGTGGCTTGTTACGTAGTTCTGAGATCAACATTTTAAAAAATGATCAAGTATATTGCTTGTAATATTTGCGTTATATGCATTTATCCGAAGTCTAGTCATCACTCACTACAGTATTAGACATCGTGCGTAACGGACAGTTTACTTGAACATTGTATTGAAATTAATGCAACCAACGCAGTTACATTTTCAAAGAGTTAATAATGGCCGATAAGAATGAAAAAGCAACAACGTCTGGGCGCAGTACGAAGACTATAAATGTAAGAAAAAGACTGAATTTGAAAATTAAATTAGACATTTTGAAGCCAATCGATTCCAGTCAAAGACAAGTGGATGTGTTCCATAATTTAGGATATGCAAGTTTAACTGTAAGAACAATTATAAAAAAATAAAGAATTAATTTTAGCAGCGGGAAAGATAGCTGTTCCATTGCAAGCAACTAGGGCTAGGCCGGCTATTAGGATTGAAATGGAAAGACTAACTAATTTTATTGAAGATAATATCCAATGCAGAATTAAGTTAAGTTAAATACTATAAAAAAGAGAGAGAGAGAGAGATTAGCCAATATAATGATCTGAAGAAAACTCACTCAAAAAAAAAAAAAAAAAATGTGGAACCATTTAAAACTAATAAGAGCTGGTTGAATAGATTTAAAATCCAGGGAGAAGCCGCAAGTGCAGATCAAGGAGCCGAAACTTTCAAAAAAGAACTTGTTAAAATTATTGAAGAGGGGTATTATGTGTTATACTTCTCAACAAGTTTTTAACATAGATGAAGCAGGACTTTTGCGGAAACGAATGCCTAAAAGAAGTTTCATATTGGAAGAAGGAAAAAACATGCCAGGTTTCAAAGCGGCGAAGGATCGGTTGACTTTATTGTTGGGTGGTAACGCTGCGGGGAATTTAAAATTAATGCCCCTTTTAGTTGATTTGGAAGAGGGCCAAAGTTCAACCCAAAATCAACACTTTTTCATGATTAAATTTATCAATTAAATTAAATCAATTTAGATCAATTAAATTCATGATTTTAATTGGAAGTTTAAGTTTAATTTTGATACCTAAGTAGTTACCACATAATTATATACGTATGTAATGCAGAATATTTTATATGTACAAATATTTGAATGTTAAATATTTTGACTGACATTTGTGCATCTTTTCACTACCGTTTATTATTGATTAGGACATATCCTATGGCGCCGACTGCAACTCACAAATACATGTTACCTTATGGGAATGTGGCACTCGCTTAGCGCGGATTCACTTAGCGCTCTGTTTTTCTGGAACGAATTATCAGCATTAAGCGGGGGTCACCTGTATATTATTTGTAGATATATGTTACAGTGCTAGAACAGGGTGATGACTTCATGAAGTGTGCAGTTTTAGACTGTATTTAATATAAGTAACTGTGTTAATTTATTAAAAAAAAGTATTTAATATGTTGGATAGGACAAATTGTCTTTTTACAGTTGCAACTCCTGCAGGGAAGTGAGGGGGGGGAAATTGGATGGGTCAACTTCCTGCTTCCCTACAACTATGGGCTCACTGCCTATACACAGAAACCTTCCCATTTCAACCATTCATTAGTTCTGCACAAGCAGAACTCCTGTTTGTGCAGTTCTGCCTGAATTTATTTGAGCAGTCAACTTCTACAACTTTTTTTTTTTTTTTTTTATGTATTTCATTTTGGAAAATAGCTGTTCATATGTATAGTTACTCATCATTATTAGACATCTTAGAGATCATGATTGGGAAGATTATATAGGAGGATATAATGGTGCTTTTCATATTTAGTGCTGAGACAGCTTAATCCATGAGGTGTTTGTATATAATATCTGTGAATTGCATGTATTCTCTGGCCTGTTTAATGGTTTTTCTGGATAAAGAAAAAAAACAAAAATTTGTGCTACCTTAACTAGGATTGAACTTTGGTCTTTTCAACCTAGTGTGTAAGATTGTTATTGTTGGATTTTAGAAGCACCGGCAGTTTAGGTCATATTGTGCCAGTGCATATTACATCTGTACAGCTGTGTGTGTATTCCCAGTGAAAATCCTAATTCTTTCTGTCTGGGTTCTGCTAATTAGTCTCAACTGAAGAGTATTTCAGACATTCCTCCAGCTTGATTCCTATTCTAAAGTTCTTGATAACCACCTTCAAATTGATGCAGTCTACACAGATATATCTAAGGCATTTGATAAAGTCCTGCACGAAAATCTTCTGGAAAAGCTTAAGCAATATGGTATCCGTGACCCTTTGCTCTCATGGCTACGCAGCTATATTATGCATCGTTCCTTGAGTGTTATCGTCAATCAAGTGAACTCGGACCATTTTATACCACTAAGGGGAGTACCTCAGGGCTCTCCCCTAGATTCTCTACTTTTCATTATTTTCATAAATGATCTTAAGATCTACTCAGCGGTGAAGGAGATAATAAATTCTCTCTGTGGCTGTCTCTGAATGGATTGTGTCTGCTAACCCCTCGAAGTGCAAAGTAATCTCTTTCTCATCCTGCAGATCTCCACAACTAATAAATACGGAGTACGTTATTAACTCTGTGATCATCGAAAGGTGTGACCAAGTTAACGACTTGGGGGTTCTCTTCTCCAGCAGTGCCAAATTCGATGCCCATGTTCTTAAAATCACCAGAAAAGCATTCAAAACACTGGGATTTATCAAACAGAACACCTACAACTTCAAAAACTACAGATATGCTGTCATCCTTTATAAAAACTATAGTTCTCCCAATCCTTGAATTCAGCTCACCCATCTGGAATCTGCATATGAAAACTTTAATTAACAAAATTGAAGCAGTCCAAAAAAATTGTCTGTTACCTTACATTCCATAATCCTCTATTTTATCACACAGTGTACTATGAATCGCTGTGTGATTACTTTCATCTGAAGCCTCTGTGCACTAAAATAGTTATTGCTGACATCACCCTTCTAGCCAAAGTAATCACTGGAACTTATGAAGCATCTGATATCCTTAGTAAAATAAACTTCAGTGCTCTTTGTAGACCAGTCCAGGAACCTTGCACTGTTTCGCCTTGACTTTGCTACCTGTTCGGTGGACTGAACTTTGTGAAGTTTAGTCCACTGAACAGAATTAGCAAATGACTCTCATTGACTTCTTTGACAACTCCCAATCACTGATGAACTCCGTCCACAAGTTTGCCTCTTCTCTTAAACTGCAAAGTGACGAGCTCTCATCTAATTATTATAGTTTATTTTTTTTTTTTTACCTGCAACTTAACTTAATGCAATCCACTTTTGTATGTATGATTTTAATTTTTAAATCTATATCAATGTTTATCTTCCTGTTTGGATTTCATATTATTGTTATCAATTGCATTCATTGTTCTGCTCTCAGACACACTGTTAATGGTTACCTGTTGTCTATCTTGTTGTTGATAGAAAAAAAAAAAAATATATATATATATATATATATTCCTCCCATGGAAGTTGAACCTTAACCTCTCCAAACAAGTGACGTGGCAAAATCTCTATGCTAGCAATGAAGTATAGAGGAAGATGAGGTTCCACTCACAATTTCGGAGAAATGATAGAAAATTTTTTCTATTACTGGTCTGTCAGATGCCATGTTAGTCAGTTAAGGCTATTTATTTTCAGAATGAAAAATTATCTTAACATCAATATTTTGTAGTTTGTGGGCCTCAAAAGTGTTCACATACTTTGGTCTGTTTCTTGTGCCATAGATTACCTATTCCTGATTTTCAGGATACATAAAAAGACAACATATCATCATTTTTAATTTGACAAGTCTTCCAAAAATAGCTTTAAATTAACGTAATGATAATTGATGATGAATACTTTGCTCTGTTTCTTGGGCTGTAGGTTACCTATTCCTTATTTATAGGACACATAAGTAGACAATTATCATCATTTTTAATTTGGCAAGTCTTCCAAAATTAACTTTAAATTAATCTAATGATTACAGGAATGAATGAAAGGTTGTATGCACTGTGCATTTTTCAGTATATGCAAATAAAAAAAAGCATAATTGCATAATTTAAACGTTTTCTTCATGGCTCATCCAGATTCCACGATATTTGGGAAAACCGTATATCACTCTTCTAAAAAAAAAAAAAAAAAAAAACTGATATTTTCAAAATAACAGCATTTCAAATTAACAAACTAGTTCTTCCAACTGGCACCCTCTAACGCTGATATAATTCCAGCCACCCTAGAATATTGATATAAAAACATAACATAAATAAATAAATATGTATATATTACTGTCATCAAATTTTGTAAAAATGAATTATTCATTTGTTTCATATTATTTCTTTGGATGGACTTATAATGGTAATTACCTAAACTGAATTAATCACTTAAAACCCTTAAAGTTTAATTTTATTTTAATCTTTCATATAAAATTAAGTTTAAATAAGCAGATCACAAAATTCCTGTCATTATATTGAGATTGGTTTTTAGACTGTACATAAGATATAACACATTTGTGTTTAATTTATTTACTTGGTGAACTATTTCCTGTGACTTTATTATTTATATCACTTTCATATATATATATATATATTAGTTTGATTGCTTAGATTACTTAAATTTTTGGTATCTTTTTTATAAAAAAGATACCAAAAATTTAAGTAATTTAAGCAATCAAACTAAAATACATCAAGCACGTATAATAGTCCAATTGCCACATGGCAATGACATTAACGTAGCAAGTGACCAATTAAAAACAATCTATTAGACACTAACTAAAATAATAAAACACTATATATATATATATATATTTTTTTTTTTTTTTTTTAATTGCCAAAAGAATCAAAAATTAGGGAATAAAATGCTCAGCCACAATTGGATTTGATCACATATGTAGCAAGAAATGACAGCATGGACTACTTATAATACCATTACTGGTATTATAAGCAGTCCATGATTTAGTACCATACCACAACCAAATTATTGATTCAGTTACACAACCATCTTTTCTTCTTTAAGTGTCTCCAACAGGAAGATTGGCTGGTGGCAAATACAAATTTCCCTGTCCCCAGCATCATGAATTATTTTTCTTGGCATTCAAGAAAGCTCCTTTTTCTTCTTTGGTGATAATATGATACTAATATGTGCTTCTACTGAATTTTCAAGAGTGATTATACGTTAATTCTTTTAAGTTCCTACTCTTATTAAAACGTATTCAAAGCATCTCTTCTTTCAAAAAAGTATTTGAAAAAAAGTAAGAATCTCTCAATAGTTAAAGGAAAACTTTTTTTTTTTTTTAATGATTACTTACCCTTACTAATTTTTGCTTGGCCAAACCAGCACTGCTCCTGCCTAACCGGGATGAAAAGAGATCACGCATTTCTCTTAGGGCTAAAAGGAGTTTCAATGTATTAGGCTACTCAACCCACAATAGAGCTGAATGGCAGCTAGCGAATACTAAATTGCACTTTCTAAGTCTGAGACATTGGTGATGTGGCTCTGCTACATTACTGGTTAGAGACAATACTATCAAACTTAGGAAGCAACATTTAGTCCTTTGCAGACATTCACACTATCTTTCTTGGTAATATTCAAAATATTCAATGACAGAGCAAGTGTGGGGAAATTATCCCCACTTTTTAATATAGGTAAGTCTGGAAGCCATATCTGGCTTTCCAAAAACAGTAATGCTTAATAACATCTTTTTATAAAGACAGCATGGACAAAAATAATTGGAGTAATTATTTAAACTAATAAAGCATGCAGGTTTACCAGTTACAGCATCTCCTCCACAATTCCAGAAAAGTGGTATAATATTAGATTGAGATTTGCAGTTATTGAGAGGAGATATTGTAAGAATCTAATGACCAACTTTTTTTTTTTTAATGAAAACCCCAAACACAAGTGGTATTAAACTTAATAGTACTTAGTATTGTGCATAGATTCAAGATTGAGAAGATGAAAGAAGATACTTGTTGACATTAGAGTTGAATTTATGTAGATGGTAATTTTCAGGAAATATGTACGAAGGGAGGTTGTTCCAGAAAATGAAAGTTGAAGGAATAAATGAGAAAGAAGAAGAAAAATTGGTTCTGTGAGTTTGAAGGTGGACAGTAAAAGGATGTTGACTTGTTGTAGCACATGTCTGGACTAATTTGGAAAATAAAGCAGGAATTATAGAGCCAATTCAGAAGAACAGTGCCCATGGATATAGTGCCTATAGAAAAGGCATCCAGCAGAAACAGAATGTCTATGAGACAGTGGAGAGACTGTGTTAGAGATTAGTCATTAATTAACCTAACTGCCCTCTTTTGAATAGAATCTAGGAGCTTGAGAGAGAGGTTTTTTTTGGGGGGGGGCACTGCCCCAGATGTGGGAACAATATTCCATGGTAGGGCAGATATATGATTTGTACAGAGTGAACAGCTGTTCGCAAGAAAAGTAATGCAGAGTGAGAGAGAAAACCCAGTTTTTTAGATGCCGAGGAAGCAATATTTGTAATGTGCTTATATCCTTTTTACTAGATGAGACAGGAGGACTGAGTTTTAGGATTGAAATCAAGTTATAGATATCAGCATTTAAGGAATTGGTAGTGAATATTCGAGAAGTTGAAACTGTTTGAGCAGGGCAAAGTTTCTCAAACTGGAAGGTGGAATGCAATGCGCTATCATCATCAGAAAAACTATGGATAGAATTTCCAGTCAATGGAAGAAGGGCATTAATATACAAGAGGAAAAGAGTGGGAGAAAGAACTGAAAGGGAATACCAGCATTAGTACAGAAGTCAAAAAAGTTAGTCAATTCTACCATCACCTGCAGTGAGCAGTCAGAGAGAAAACTGGATACCCAATTACACACAAAACAGTTGCCAAACATGATCAAAAGCCTTTGAAATGTCAAGAGCAACTGCTTGAGTTTCATCAGACTTTTCCATTGAATTTGTCCATAGATTGATATTCTGGATTATGTTATCCATCTATGGACAAATTCAATGGAAAAGTGGATCGACACTGACTGAATCCATACTGGCGATCAAATGGAAGGTTTCTAGATAGTTTAAGAGTTGGCGATTAAGATTTTTCCATTACTTTAAAAAGAGTAGAAGTAATTGCAATGGGATGATAATCGTATGGGAGAGATTTGTCACCTTTTTTGGGAACTAGCTGGATATGAGCAAACTTTCAAGCAGAAGGAAAAACACCTTTGGAATAAGAAAGTGAAAAAAGGGACGAAGAACAGGAGCACAGATTTTGAGAACAAGTGGAGAAATACCATCAGGACCTGGAGCTTTCTTAGCATCAAGATTTGTCAATATCCTTCTGACAGAGGACCACAGGAGGCATTGAATGGGGCATGCTGGGAATGGTAGGTGGTTTACCAAGATCATTAATACGTGAGTTGGAAGAAAAATAGGATGCTAGCAGGTCAGCTTTATCCTTGGCTGAAGCGGCAATAGAACTATCTAGTTTTGACAGAGGTGGGATACATATGAAGAGAATTAAGATTATCTAGCCTGTTAAAACTAGTTATCTAAACTATAAAGTTTGGCCATTCATCCCAAATCCAATAAGATGTTTTAAATGCCAGCAATTAGGACACTCAAATTGTCTGCAGAGGTGATTCTACATGCCCACAATATGACTCCAAAGAGCATGATCAGGCAAACTGTACTAGTGAAATACTTTGCGGTTTTGTGGAAGTTAATGACTCTACAGGCTATACGAAACCATAATTAAACTATTGGAAAAATGGATTCCAACTGAGGAAAATATCCCATATATTCTAAAAGCTGTAAAATATGAAAAGTTTAGAAAGAAAAGATCAGAAATATAAAAAATCTATTACCTTGAAAACGTCTTAAGTGAATAATCGCTTCGAGGTAATTTAACTAACGATTTTTCATTTATAACAATGTCAAGACATTGTTATAAATGAAAAATTGTTAGTTAATGCAAAATGGCCAAACATTGACAACAAATTAAGAATAGTTTTATCCGAAATGGGACCTATTCAAAAGAAAAATTTAATATATTCGAGAGAGACAGATGGACGTAAATTGAGCGATACACATAACAAAAAAATTGAAAAAGTAGAGTTGGTAACACAGACATGGCTTATTTATTCTTTAACTGCAAATTCTGTTTTTGTTGTAAGCTTTTTACACCTGCTGAGAGTAGTAGCCTCATAAAAGGATATGATGACTTGGGGAAACCTCCGAAATTTTACATACGTGAGACCAGTATGACTCCATGAAAAAATTTTTAAAATGGAAGGAACTTGAGAAGAATCTGAAAAATGAAACAACTGTTGACTTTCAAACACAAAACATGTACGAAATAGAAAAAAAAACATTGGTAAAAAGATTGATTGAAATAGTAAATTCTTTGGTGGCCAACATTTAGCATTTCGAGAATCATCAGATACATTCTATCAAAAGGATAACAGAAACTTTTTAAAATCAGTTGAACTGTTTGCTAAGTTTGACCTGGTTATGAAAACCCACATAGAAAAAGCCCTATGGCAAAAAAGGTTGCATTCACTATTTAAGTAAAGACAGTCAAAATCAAATATTGCAAATTTTAAGCAATGGAATAAGGGGTAAAATTTTATTATCAATTCGAAAGGCTAAATACTATTTAATGAGCTTGGACTGCACACCTGATGTAAATAAAACAGAACAGATGAGTATTATCATACGTTTTGTTTACTACACTGATGGAAAAGTCAAAATCAGGGAAAACTTTTTAGGTTTTGTGGAAGTTAATGACTCTACAGGCTATACGAAACCATAATTAAACTATTGGAAAAATGGATTCCAACTGAGGATATAAGGATTCAAGGGTACGACAACGGGGCGAATATGAAAGGGAAAAGAAATGGGCTTCAAATTATGTCTTAAACACAAATCCTCATGCCTTTTATGTCCCCTGTGGTGCTAATACTCTAAATTTAACAATCAATGATGCAGAAAATGTCAATGCAGACAATTAGTTTTTTTGCAACTGTGCAAGAAGTAAATAATTTCTTTTCATCTTCTCCGAAGCTATGGAGAATTCTTTTAAAGAACATTTAACATTAAAGCAGCTTTCAGATACCTGATGGGAAAGTAGAATTAAAGCAATCCAGCCTCTACAATATCAACTGGGAGAAATTTATGACGCGATCTATGTAATTATGGACCATGACAACTTCAATAAAGAAATACAACATGAAACACAAAGTTTGTGTGTTAAAATAAAAGATTATAAATTTATTTGCTCCTTGATAACCTGGCATGATATTCTTAATAGAATAAATCCTGTCAGCAAACAACTTCAAGAGAAAAATTTGAACATTGTACTTGTCTTAGAATCCATCGGCAATTTAAAAACATTCGTATTAAAATATCGATCAGATTCAAATTACAAGGATCTTCTTGAAACGGCAAAAAAACTAGTGAATATGTGGATGGAGAACCAGGATTTAAATCTGCAGTTTACTGAAGAAAAAAAAAACTTTATCATGACAAATCACCGCAAATGGCAGAAGACAGATTCAGAGTCAATGTTTTTATACTATTTTGGATACTGCTTGGGCATCGTTGAATGAACATTTTGAACATTAAATACAGGGGTCCTCGTTATCCGAGGGTAATTGATTCCATAAAATTCCACTTAAAAACAAATCTACTTAAAACGGGGATTAAATTTTCTTAATGTGTATTATGTACTTGTACAAAATAAAAAATTGATTGAAGCAACTGAAAAATGAGACAATTATTTAATTATACATTTTTTTATTATATGTTGAACAATGTAAGGTTAAGTGAAGTTTATTGAAATTACACTATTTTTCTGTTTTACCAATAAAGTATGAGTCCAGAGGTGTTTTTTTGCCATATTTTTTCAGATGAAATTGGTCTTTAACTTCTTGCTTAAATTTTGCTGCACGATCATAAAGAAGGTCGTTTTCACAAAAATATTTAAGTGCTTGGTCAATTTTCTCAAGGGCTTTTAATTTTTTTATTATTGATTAGGAAATATCCTATGGCATAGACTGCCATTCACAAATACATATGTTACCTTATAGGAATACTGCACTCAATTAGTGCTCTGTTTTTTCTGGAACAAAGTATAATTATCAGCATTAAGCAGGGTTCACTTGTACTTTGCATTTGTCAATGTTAAACTTCAGTTTTCACCTCTCAGCCCATCTGCCCAACTTTTCTAGATCCTGTTGCAGTAGTGTACCGTCATTAACAACCCTGCCAACCTTCGTATTGTCTGAAAACTTGACATTAAGCCTAATATACTTTTATCAATATCATTGATAAATATACAAACCAACAATGGGCCCAAATACTGAACCCTGGGGGGGGCTTCACTAATAACATTAGTCCACGAAGAGCAGTGTCCATTGATTATCACTCTCTGTTTTCTCCCACTCAATCAAGCAGCAACTTGCCCTTAATGCTATACTGCTCCAATTTCTATAGTAGTCTTATGTGCAACAGTATCATATGATTAGGTGCCTCTGTAGCCAGGTGGGAAGGAGCAGCAGTGCGTAGCACACGCTTCTTGATTAGACTGGGGTTCGAGCCCATCACCACCACATATCCCGGAGCAATATGGCCTTAGTTGCTAATGCTCCTAAAAACCAAATAACAAACAAACAATCATATGATTAAAAGTCATGCTGATATTAGATGATCACAAGAGCTAATGCAATTGAAGCCTAAAATTTGCAAATTACAGAAGTGACTAAAATTCTAAAAAATGTTGCTTTTGCATCGAAATATCCAGAAGTAGTATCAACAGCTAATAGCCTTCTTAAAATTAATTATGAATCTTTGTGCACATTATCCATATGGTGCAATATCTTAACTTATATTGACAGAGTGAATCAAGTCCTACAAGCAAAAGGCATCACTGTTTCTTAGGCTTGTAAAATAATAAACATAAAAAAATATTTTACAAGAGATATGTGGAAGTGATAGTGAAGTGGTCAGTATTTTTACAGATTGTAAAAAAAGTGGTTTAAAATATAGAAATATCAGCAGAATATACTGAATCCAGAAAGTAAAAAAGAGAGCAACTTTATGAGTGTGAAGATGAACCTTCTAATTTATCAGCTGAACAATCTTTCAAAGTACAAAAAAAAAAAACTGCATTTAAATGAAGATATTTCATTTAAAGTTATGAAACTTTAAATGAAATATCTTCTGATTTCTATTTTCTTTTGGGTGATTTGCTTGTTAAAATGGACACTACTATTGTTCCAAAAACAGCAGTGTATTTAAGTCTCAAATATGACAGTGATTGGAATGCCTCAGAAATTTCTCAGAGATTCAGTTTTAAACATCAATGCATTAGCATTGTTTCCAAACATTTCAGACTCCAGGTGCAAAAGTGTTAGTGTTCTCAAGCGATTTTCTCAAAACTACAGTTTTGTTCATTTGTAAAAGTTTTCTTACGTTCCCATTAATTCCTAGTAAACTTGTCTTGCATTAGCATTATTATATTAGCTATATGATGCAAGGAAGCTTGAAGCTTTTGCTGCACCAGCCAAAAAAAAATTGAGTTACCCTGTGAGAGAGAGAAGGGAATCACCAAGAAAAAGAAGAATGAGAGATCTAGCTCAGGACCCTGGGTGTTAGTTGAGGCATATATTGCAAGAAAGAAAGCTTATATAACATTCGGCAAAAAAAACAAAAAAAAACCCTTTTCCCATTTCACCCATCTAATCACTCCAAATGTTTGTCTAGTTCAACCTTAAATTTATTTAGACTTTCAACTTCCAGAACAACAGATGGAAATCTATTCCAGCAATCAACTATCCACCAACTAAAGGCAAACTTCCGCACATCTATTCTACAACTGTCTTTCCTCAATTTGAATCTATGCCCCCTCAGGAAGCAGAAGAATCCCATCAGCATTGAGCCTGCTCAAACCATTCAAGGTCTTATACACCTCAATCAGATCACCACACAGGTGCCTAGTCTCCAGATGCTGCAACTTGCAGAACTTTAGCCTTTCTTGGTAAGAGCACCCTTTTGTTCCTCCCCCAATCTTTTTGCCCTTCTCTGTACTCGTTCTAGCAACTCTACATCCTTCTAAAATGAGGCCTTCAGACCTGTATGCAGTACTCATGGTGTGGCCTGACCATTTCCTTATAGAAATTGATAATCACCTCCTTGTCTCTGCTAGCAAAATTCCTATATATCATTGACAAGACTCTGTGGCCTGCTCGGACAGCCCATCTGCACTGCTCAGAGAAGTTCATATCTGACTGACTCTTGGGTTACTGCTACTCATATGCAGTACTTTGCATTGGTCAACGTTAAGCTTCAGTTGCCACTCTCTGCCCAACTTTTCTAGATCCTGTTGCATTAGCATATTGTCATTAACAACCCTGCCAACCTTTGTATCATCTGCAAACTTGGACATTAAGCCTGATATACCTTAATCGATATCATTGATAAATACACAAAATAACAATGGGCCCAGCACCAAGCCCTGGGGAACTCTACTAATAACATTAGTCCAAGAAGATTTATTACCACTCTTTGTTGTCTCCTACTCAACCATCCCTCTATCCATTTTTTCAACTTGCCCTTAATGCCATACTGTTCCAATTTTTACAGCAGTCTTCCATGTGCAACATTATCAAAAGCTTTCCTGAAATCAAAGTATATGATATCAAAATTATTTTTTGCATTCAGTTCCTTTGAGATCACATCATAGTATCCAATCAAATTGGTCAGACAAGACCTCTCCTTAACAAACCCATGCTGTGTTTGAACTATTACTGCAGTCTTGTCTAGATGACCCTGCAATGCTTCTTTAACCAGTGACTCCATTATTTTCCACAGAACAGAAGTTAAACTAACAGGTCTATAATTATTTGTGTCACCCTTTGAATCCCTTTTGTGAATTGCAGATACATTTTTACATCTCCAGTCCATGAGGACCTCCCCTGAATCTAAGGATGCTCTCATAATTATGGCTAAGTGTTTGCTTATATCCTTCGCTGCCTCTTTCAATATAACTGGATGTATCCTCCCAGGTTCCTTTTTTATGTTTAACTCCATCAATTTCTCCTCCACTTTGCTCTCTGCTATTACAAAATCATTGAGCTCTCTGTTAGAGTTTAATAAACTTCTGTCCTCCCCTTCCTTACAGAATTCCTCATGTGTGAATGTAGGTGCAAAATACTCATTCACACATGAGGAATTCCTCATGTGTGAATGAGTCATTTGTCAGTGATTTCTGTAGTCAAGAAAGATCTGTAGTTGCCAACTCTTGGTTTCAGGAACCACTACGACATAGGTGTATGTGGTAAAATCTTGGAGATTCTTGTAGATATCAGTTAGACTACATTCTGGTGAAACAAAGATACTGCAATCAGGTAAAAAAAGTTGTGTATTTTCCAGGAGCAGATGTGGACAGAGACCATTCAATGGTGAAAATGATAACAGAACTAAAGCTAAAGAAAATTAATGAAAAGAAAATAAATAATAAATGGCACCTAGAAAAACTAAAGAATGTAGAAATAAGAATACTGTTCCAGAATACTACAAATAGCTATAATGAGGTAAATAAGATAAGTATGATAAACAATATTGATAAACAATATTAGAGACAGATGTGGAATAACATTAAAGAAACTATAAACAAAGCAGCTCATAAATTTCTGGGAAATGGAAACAAGGCAAAAAGAAAACCATGGATAGCAGAAGACATCCTTTAAATGATAGATCAAAGAAGAATCTTCAAAAATAGAAAACAAAAGATGGAAAAAATAATTACCATGCTCTCAAGAATGAAATTAATAGAGAATGCAGAAAAGCAAAAGATAAAATGGTGGACAAAACAATGCCAAGAAATTGAAACCTTAATGCAGTATGGATGAACAGATAGTATCTACAAGAAAATTAAAGAAATAACAAGAAAATGTAATGGAATTCGCTCCATAGCAATCAGAAATGAAAAAGATAATGCCATTCGAGACGCAAAAGAACAACAAGAGACATGGAGAAAGTACATAGAAGATCTATATACGTAGAACCACTAGCCGGGTGGGTAAAGTGCCTGCCTGGCAAACCAAAGCTCGTGGGTTCGAATCCCGCCTCGGGCTTGGATCAAAGTAGAAAATGCAAAAACCTTGGGAGGTGCAATATGGCCACAGAAGTCAATGCGCCAACAACTAACAAAAGAAAAAAAAAAGAAAAAAAAAAAAAAAAGAGAACCACAAAACTTAAAAGAAGGATTTGATCTAGCTTTAAAGTTACTTCCTAACAACAAGGCTCGTGGTATAGATAATATTACAGCAGAATTAATAAAGAATAGTGGAGACCAAGTCAAGCAATCAATATTTGGATTGATTTCAAAAGCATATAGTGAAGGAAAATGGCCAGAAGAACATTGTACAACCATCATAGTATCAAAAACAAAAAAACTGCAACAACCGAATGCAAAGACTACAGAACCATCAGCCTCATATCACATGCATCAAAAATTATAAAAATGCAAATAGAATCTTACATCGAACACTTTTTAGAGGATACACCATGTGGGTTCAGAAAGAAATTATTGACAAGAGAAGCAATAGGAACTTTAAGATCCTTATCAAAGAATGATAAACAATGGCAGGAATCTGTATGTGTGCTTTATTGACTGAAAAACCATTTGACATGAAACTTTTCCTCTACTAGAAAACATGGGATGTCCACCAAGATTAATTAGGCTAATATTTGAATTGTATAAAAGACAAAAGGCCATCATCAGAGAATTGACAAGTAAATCTGCTTTCCCCAGGTTTATTTAATATATCTGCAGAATTAATAGGGAAAGAAGCATCTGATGGTAAAAAGATAGGTGGAAGAATGCTTAGCACAATAATCCGAGGGACTCACATCTGGTGAGTATGGGCATGGCATACCCAGGGTCCTGAGCTGAATATCATCATTCTTCACTTTCCTGATGATTCTCTTCTACTTCTGACTTTTGTTCTCTCTCTTTCAGGGTAATTCAGAATTTTTTTTTTTTTTGGCTGGTGCAGCATAAGCCTAAGGCTTCCTTGCACCATATAAGGCTAATAATAATAATAATAAAGTCACAACTAAGCCAATCCCCATCAGGAGAGGAATCTTTCAGGGAGATGCCCTGAGCCCATTGTGGTTCTGTCTAGCACTTAACCCGCTGTCCAACATGCTCAACAATAGCAAGTACAGATATAACCTCAAAGAAGGAAGGAAGAACCTGTACACCCTCACCAACCTGATGTACATGGATGACATCAAACACTATGCGGTAACTGAGAAGCACCTCCAGCAACTACTCCAGATTGCTGAAGAATTCAGCAATGATATTAGGATGGAATTTGGTCTAGACAAATGCAAGACACACGGATTGCACCAGAGAAAATTAGTCAACTGAAACTGTCAGCTGTAAACTGGTAAACAGATTGAAGCCATGGCATATTAAGAGTAGGAGACCGGCAGAATTACTTAACAAGTACAGGTCACTGTTGAAAAAAAGCCCTGAATTAGGGTTGAATTTGAAAGTGTCTGCAATTCTGCCCAGACACGATAGGAGGGAGTATATGATGAGAGCCCAGGCGATCAATTCGGCCCTGGAAAGATTGTGCAAGGCTCAAGGGGTAGAATTTTTTTCAGCCTGGTCTGTACTTGTTAACAGGAGAGACTGCTTCTACAGGGATGGGATACACTTAAATAGAAAGTATGCAAGAATATTTGTGGATGCTATTGAGGCAGTGTTAGGTGGGTCGGAAAACTGCTAGCATGGGAGGATATAAGGACTAATAGATTAACAGTAGCCACTGGCAGAGGTGAAAGTGATTCTTGCACTGCTTCTATTGGAATGAGCAGAAGCCTGGAAAACAAGATGCAGGATATTTTAGAGACTGCTGGGAGTCACTGCGGTACAAGTAAACACATGGGTTGTATTAGAGTAGCTAAGAAAAAGAACAGGTGTATGTATACTTGTGTGTACACCAATGCTAAGAGGTTGGTAAATAAATGTGATGAACTTGAGGTATTGCTCAAAGCATCAAAGGTGGATAGTTGTGATATCAGAGACATGGTGTCACACAGATATTAGGAATGCAGAACTGGAATTTGGGGAGTACAATGTCTACAGAAAGGATAGGAAGGGAGGAGGGGTTATGCTATTAGTTAAGAAACACATAAAATCCAAGTAAGTGAAGCCAGTCGACATTGCTGCCCAGTGCAGTGTCAAGTCAGTTTGGTATGACATAAGCATTGGGAGATCAAAATTGAGAGTAGGAGTGTGCTATAGGCCTAATGACTCTGATGAGTATAACAAGAAACTGTACAGGGAAATAGAGTGGGCCAGAAAATCAGAGAGTCTTATAATGGACGATTTTAATTTCCCAGATATTGACTGCAATGTGTGGGTTGGTCACTCCCACACTAGCAAGGCTTTTGTGGATTTATTGGATGATTGTTTTCTACATCAGCCTGTTTGGGAGACAACTAGAGGGAGTAATACTCTTGATGTGATTATCAGTAGTGATTCTTCATGCATTAAGAATATGCAGATAGAGGAACCACTAGGTAGCAGTGATAACAGTGTGCTGAAGTGGGATTTACTCAAAGAGGTAACTACCATCAGGGGTAAAGGGAAGGGTTATTGCTTTCGTAACGGCGATTACGGTGGTCTGAGACAGTATTTAAATTCTATACAGTGGGACCAACTGATGATGTTACCAATAGCAAATTCAAAATGGGAAGCATTCAAAGAACTTATCTTGGAAGCTACTAGGCTTTACATACCAACTAAGAAATATTCTTCAAGGTTTAGGACTAAATGGATGTCAGATGAACTAATGAGACATATGGCAGAGAAGAAAAATGCATGGGATACATATAAATTAACACGTGACACAGAAGCCTACGATAGATATAAGTTGATCTGTAACCAAGTTATGGAGGTTAGGGAGGCGAAGACAGATTATGTATTGGCATAGCAGTACCTAATCCGATTGGCATAGCAGTACCTAACAACCTGTACAAAACCTAGGGAAAAAAATCAGGAAGTACACAAACCTAAGACAGAAGATCAAAGAGATGTCGTATATGCAACAAATAACGACTATTGTGTCAACCACAGATATGGTGCCAAAGACCCTACATAACAGCCTAGTAGCAATATGCCTCCCAACAAACACCTACAAGGAACTCCAGAAAGTCACAATCATGAACACCTGTAAGATAGTCAGAGTTCCTTGACCAACAGTAACACCAGACATAACAACCACCCTGTGTACTTGGTAGCAATACCTATCACGAGGTGGAACCCTCAATCAGGGAGAAATAATATAAGAGCAATAATAATAATAAATTTGCAGATGATTAGGTAATCCTTGCAGGTAGCCCAAGGAAGTGCAGAAATATGGAATGAAGATTAACACAAATAAAACAAAGATTATGATGATTAGTAAAAAGCCAAAACAATTTCACATTGAAACTGATGGTTAAAAACTAGCACAGGTAACAAAATTCAAATACCTAGGACAGATTATAACACAAGATGCATCTTGTCACAGTGAAATCGGTGCAAGAACACCAGACATAACAACCACCCTGTGTACTTGGTAGCAATACCTATCACGAGGTGGAACCCTCAATCAGGGAGAAATAATATAAGAGCAATAATAATAATAAATTTGCAGATGATTAGGTAATCCTTGCAGGTAGCCCAAGGAAGTGCAGAAATATGGAATGAAGATTAACACAAATAAAACAAAGATTATGATGATTAGTAAAAAGCCAAAACAATTTCACATTGAAACTGATGGTTAAAAACTAGCACAGGTAACAAAATTCAAATACCTAGGACAGATTATAACACAAGATGCATCTTGTCACAGTGAAATCGGTGCAAGAACTGCAATGGCAAAACAAGCATTTAGAGATGCTAAAGAAATATGTCATTATATCTAAGAAAATGAATTATTAGAAAAAATAAATGCACAAGGCATAATTCCTTATCGGTTTAAGTATTAACTATATAATATCGGTGTAAATACACCATAGTTAACCCATAAATTTGAACTACATATGTAGTGTAATAGGCATCGTTTTAATTGTATCTCATATTGTGGTTGCCTTCACAACGAGATAGCTGCTATTGCATTACTTCAAATAAATAACACTTCTTTAGTAGAGAAGTCTGTTGTTATTTACTTTCAGCGGATACCACCACCCAGATGATTTCGATAGCTTCGAAACGATTGTTGCCTCATTATTTAAGCAAAGATGGTGCATGAATTTGTCGGATTACTAGAATATAAACTTGACAAATCCATGTACTTCAGTAATTTGGATTCAGAAAACTTTGAAACGATATAGCCAAGTTAGTACTATGGGTCTGCTGACGAGGCTACTAGGAGACGGTCGTGTTCAAAGCCGCTAAGTGGATTTTTCTTATTTATTGATTTGAAATTATTGTTTTTCTAAAACTTTTGATTTAAATTTAGTAGTATAACATTATTTTGTGATTTTCTGATTAATTTGGTGTATTTATTCTTTACTCGGCCTTGTAATTGCATAAAAGTATCAGTAAGGGTATCGACGTGTTTGCAACTCCACTGAACGAGAAGTTCTTTAGCCATATTTAGCCGCTTGATTGAATATTTTTTTACATCGAATTATTTCTGTAAGTAGCTTATAGACCTAGTAAGGATCGTTAGTTTATTCTGAATTGAGACAGCGAGATTTGAAAGTTAATTAATACTTAAGTGTCCGTAGATTTACCGTTCGAACTTCCCGCCTTTGTGTTACGATAGTTATATACCGTACTAGATAGCGTTAGTTGAACTTGGTTAGCAGTTACATTGTACTTTTAAATAAATACATGTAACGACTTAGATTACAAATGTAACATAATTAATTATATTTAACATAATTAATAACATAACATAATTAATTATAATTAATTAATAAATTAATAGAATCATGACTCAGACCAGAGCAGCAAAGCAAAAGGCTCAAGCTAATGGAAGTGCTGTGGCTCAGAGCAGAACTGAAGGGGGCAGTTGTCCTCTGACTCACAGCCTTATAAAATGCACTGTTTGCAGAGCAATCGGATATGGGACATGATACTGCCATGGGGGATGTCTTTGTGTGTGCGCGATGCAAGGAGTCTATTGATATCAGGCAACAACTCTGCGTTCTTGTGGGCCTATATGAGAGCTTGAAGGACAGGGTGGATGCCCTCGAAGAAACTAAATTGAGGGGCCCATCAAGCTCTCAGCTGCCCACATCAACGCCAGAGCTTGCACTTGGGCATCACGTGACACAGAGGCAACCCCCAAGGCAGAATGCGCTGGTCCCGAAGGAACTAGTAGTTGTTGGTGACTCTATTGTCAGGGAAACGTGCTTTGTAAAAAAGATAGGTGGAACAGGACCAGGGTATGTCTGCCAGGGGCAAAGGTTGATGACGTAGAGCGAATATCATCTTTTAAGGGCACAAAAGGTGATATAGTTGTACACGTTGGCACTAATAATATTAAGAGTAGGAGACCGGCAGAATTACTTAACAAGTACAGGTCACTGTGGAACAAAAGCCGAGAATTAGGGTTGAATTTGAAAGTGTCTGCAATTCTGCCCAGACACGATAGGAGGGAGTATATGATAAGAGCCTTGTCGATCAGTTCGGCCCTGGAAAGATTGTGCAAGGCTCAAGGGGTAGAATTTATTTCAGCCTGGACTGTACTTGTTAACAGGAGAGATTGCTTCTACAGGGATGGGATACACTTAAATAGAAAGGGTGCAAGAATATTTGCTGATGCTATCGAGGCAGTGTTAGGTGGGTCGGAAAACTGCTAGCTTGGGGGGAGACAAAGACCAATAGATTGACAGTAGCCACTGGCAGAGGTGAAAGAGATTCTTGCACTGCTTCTATTAGAATGAGCAGAAGCCTGAAAAACAAGATGCATGGTATTTCAGAGACTGCTGGGAGCCATTGTGGTACAAGTAAACACATGGGTTGTGTTAGGATAGCTAAGAATAGAAACAGGTGCAGGTATACTTGCGTGTACACCAATGCTAGGAGTTTAGTAAATAAATTTGATGAATTTGAGGTATTGCTCAAAACATCGAAGGCAGATATTGTTGGGATATCAGAGACGTGGTGTCACACAGATATAAGGGATGCAGAACTGCAATTTGGGGAGTACAACGTCTACAGAAAGGATAGACAGGATAGGAAGGGGGGAGGGGTTATGCTATTAGTTAAGAAACACATAAAAACCAAGGAAGTGAAGCCAGTCGACATCGCTGGACAGTGCAGTGTTGAGTCAGTTTGGTGTGACATAAGCATTGGGAGATCAAAATTGAGAGTAGGAGTGTGCTATAGGCCTAATGACTCTGATGAGTATAATAAGGAACTGTACAGGGAAATAGAGTGGGCCAGTAAATCAGAGAGTCTTATAATGTGAGATTTTAATTTCCCAGATATTGACTGGAATTTGGGGGCTGGTTACTCACACACTAGCAGGGCTTTTGTGGATTTATTGGATGATTGTTTTCTACATCAGCATGTTCGGGAGGCAACTAGAGGGAGTAATACTCTTGATTTGATTATCAGCAGTGATTCTTCATGCATTAAGAATCTGCAGATAAATGAACCACTAGGTGGCAGTGATCACAATGTGCTGAAGTGGGATTTACTCAGAGGTAACTACCATTAGGGGTAAAGGGAAGGGTTATTGCTTCCGTAAAGGCGACTACGATGGACTGAGACAGTATTTAAATTCTATACAGTGGGACCAACTGATGATGTTACCAACAGCAAATTCAAAATGGGAAGCATTCAAAGAACTTATCTTGGAAGCTACTAGGCTTTACATACCAACTAAGAAATATTGTTCAAGGTTTAGGCCAAAATGGATGTCAGATGAACTAATGAGGCATATGGCAGAGAAGAAAAATGCATGGGATACTTACAAATTAACACATGACACAGAAGCCTATGATAGATACAAGTTGATATGCAACCAAGTTACAAAGGAGGTTAGGCAGGCGAAGGCAGATTACGAGAAATCCTTGGCAAGGGATGCAAAGAAAAACAGCAAAGAGTTCTTTACTTATGTAAAATCTAGAAGGAAGGGGATGAATCAGATTGGTCCACTTGATATTGATGGGTCAACTGTTGATGATCCTGCTCAGGTAGCTAACAAACTAAATGAATATTTTGCATCGACATTCACACATGAGGAGTTATTCAGCAAGGGGAATGCCAGAGGTGTATTCAACAAATCAAGAGTATTACTCCCTCTAGTTGCCTCCCGAACATGCTGATGTAGAAAACAATCATCCAATAAATCCACAAAAGCCCTGCTAGTGTGTGAGTAACCAGCCCCCAAATTCCAGTCAATATCTGGGAAATTAAAATCTCACATTATAAGACTCTCTGATTTACTGGCCCACTCTATTTCCCTGTACAGTTCCTTATTATACTCATCAGAGTCATTAGGCCTATAGCACACTCCTACTCTCAATTTTGATCTCCCAATGCTTATGTCACACCAAACTGACTCAACACTGCACTGTCCAGCGATGTCGACTGGCTTCACTTCCTTGGTTTTTATGTGTTTCTTAACTAATAGCATAACCCCTCCCCCCTTCCTATCCTGTCTATCCTTTCTGTAGACGTTGTACTCCCCAAATTGCAGTTCTGCATCCCTTATATCTGTGTGACACCACGTCTCTGATATCCCAACAATATCTGCCTTCGATGTTTTGAGCAATACCTCAAATTCATCAAATTTATTTACTAAACTCCTAGCATTGGTGTACACGCAAGTATACCTGCACCTGTTTCTATCTTAGCTATCCTAACACAACCCATGTGTTTACTTGTACCACAATGGCTCCCAGCAGTCTCTGAAATGCCATGCATCTTGTTTTTCAGGCTTCTGCTCATTCTAATAGAAGCAGTGCAAGAATCTCTTTCACCTCTGCCAGTGGCTACTGTCAATCTATTGGTCTTTGTCTCCCCCCAAGCTAGCAGTTTTCCGACCCACCTAACACTGCCTCGATAGCATCAGCAAATATTCTTGCACCCTTTCTATTTAAGTGTATCCCATCCCTGTAGAAGCAATCTCTCCTGTTAACAAGTACAGTCCAGGCTGAAAAAAATTCTACCCCTTGAGCCTTGCACAATCTTTCCAGGGCCGAACTGATCGACAAGGCTCTTATCATATACTCCCTCCTATCGTGTCTGGGCAGAATTGCAGACACTTTCAAATTCAACCCTAATTCTCGGCTTTTGTTCCACAGTGACCTGTACTTGTTAAGTAATTCTGCCGGTCTCCTACTCTTAATATTATTAGTGCCAACGTGTACAACTATATCACCTTTTGTGCCCTTAAAAGATGATATTCGCTCTACGTCATCAACCTTTGCCCCTGGCAGACATACCCTGGTCCTGTTCCACCTATCTTTTTTACAAAGCACGTTCCCCGTTTCCCTGACAATAGAGTCACCAACAACTACTAGTTCCTTCGGGACCAGCGCATTCTGCCTTGGGGGTTGCCTCTGTGTCACGTGATGCCCAAGTGCAAGCTCTGGCGTTGATGTGGGCAGCTGAGAGCTTGATGGGCCCCTCAATTTAGTTTCTTCGAGGGCATCCACCCTGTCCTTCAAGCTCTCATATAGGCCCACAAGAACGCAGAGTTGTTGCCTGATATCAATAGACTCCTTGCATCGCGCACACACAAAGACATCCCCCATGGCAGTATCATGTCCCATATCCGATTGCTCTGCAAACAGTGCATTTTATAAGGCTGTGAGTCAGAGGACAACTGCCCCCCCCTCAGTTCTGCTCTGAGCCACAGCACTTCCATTAGCTTGAGCCTTTTGCTTTGCTGCTCTGGTCTGAGTCATGATTCTATTAATTTATTAATTAATTATAATTATGTTATGTTATTAATTATGTTAAATATAATTAATTATATTCCGTTTGTAATCTAAGTCGTTATATGTATTTATTTAAACGTAAAATTTAACTGCTAACAAAGTTCAACTAACGCTATCTAGTACGGTATATAACTATCGTATCACAAAGGCGGGAAAGTTACGAACGGTAGCGGAGTTGAAACACGTGGAAACCCTTTCCGATACTTTTATGCAATTACAAGGCCGAGTAAAGAATAAATACACCAAATTAATCAGAAAATCACAAAATAATGTTATACTACTAAATTTAAATCAAAAGCTTTAGAAAAACAATAATTTCAAGTCAATAAATAAGAAAAATCCACTTAGCAGCTTTGAACACGACCGTCTCCTCAATTTGCTACTATTAATACTAATTCGGTGTATCATATAGACTAGAAATTAAGAAAATCAATAAAGAAAAGGTTTGGGAAAGTAAGAGAAATTTTGGTCACCTGGAAAGGAGGAATGCAAAAACTTAGACAATACAGTAGAATATCGTGTATTTGGAATAATTGATGTCAAACCTCTCCCAGATAGCCAAATTTTCTGGATAATTTTTCTGGTAAGATTAAATAAATTTAATATTACAGGAAAAATTTGATTTTATTTCATTAATCTTATTTAATTTAATCGTAAGTTAAGATTAAATTTATTCAATTTTACCTTATGATTAAATTAAATAAGATTAATCAAATAAAAAAAATTATAAACCAATCTCAGAAAACAGAAACATCCATCCAGGCCTTTTTACGATTTTTTTACAAAACAGGAAAATTAAAAAGATTTTTAAATGCTCTCGGTTTTTTCGACTTAACGATAATGAGCATGGACAATTTGTGCGTCCCAGTGGCATTTGCACCATAGCAATTGTAACTTGCTCTTTAAACTTGGTGCAGGCATTTCTCTTTTAGTGGCTAGGGTTTTTCTCGGTGATGCTTTCCATAATAAGCTCATTTCATCAATATTATAAATGTTTTCTTTCTCTTAATTTTCTGTAACTGAAGCAAACTTACTTTTCAAAGGACACCACTGCTGATTTGTCTGCAGAAAGTTTCTTGCCTTGAATGTCTAGTTCACGTATACTGTGTCTCAGTTTAAAGTTTTTCAGCCAACCTGTGCTTGCCTTAAAATCTTCATTAAGTATTAATTTTTGATTAAAATCCAATGCTTTTTCACACAACATTGGGCCAGACACTGGTTCACCTAAACTTCACTATGAAGAAAACAAAAAAATAAAGTGAGTGCACTCTCTAAAGCGGCATTTTCAGGTTTTGACATATTTTTTCCTTCTAGATCCTCCTTCACTGTCCATAATCAACACAAATTCTGTCATTGCATTGGAATTTTTCTTGATGTCTTAAATTGTTGAAGTCCCCACATTAAACTCTTTGGAGTGATTTCCTAAATTTTCACCATTTCTAATTCTATTAAAAATTTCTGTTTTTTGTTGCTTAAAACTATACGTTTTCATTTCATCCTAAAAAAAATGAGAAAAATAATAAATCGCACAGTTTCTGGCTGATTGATATTATTATGATATTATTCTTACCGAATCTGGAGCTAAACAAATCTGAAATTCACTCATAGTTTTTGAGAAAACCTATTAGTCTCTGTGATATTTTCTAAAGCACATTTCTGAAGGTAACATAGAATTCTAGAGGTCACAACCATAAAACAATAAAAAATTAATTTGCAACAAAAAGGTTAATTGGCCTTTTTTGTTTGTACAATCTGTTATAAAGAGGTAGTAAATGTGATCTTTCACTTATTATAATCAAAATTCAATTTGCAAATGTGATGACTATAACCACAGCTTACTGTACTACTACTGTTAATTAAAAAAAAGAAGAAAGATCGGCATTTCAAATTATTCTGGATAACCGATAACCGGACTTCCAGATAACCGATGTTCTACTGTGTTATAAAAACAAAGAAAATAATATTTTTTTATTCTTATCTTTTTTATCCTTAATCCTCCATTAGAGACATCAAGAGTCACTGCAGGTGTGGGAATAATGCCTAACTGGGCTAGGCCACTTTTCTGTGTTGGGAAGGGGGGAAACTCCAATTCTGAGTCACCTTCTCAATACCCAGGGAAGTTTGCTTGCCTATTCACTTTCAATGTTCCTACCTAACCCATTCACAAAAGGCCTACCACTAACTCTTACAGCGTTCAATAAAGTGTGCTCTATCAGTAATAAAAACTAAAAGTTAATAAAAAAATATCTACAAAATTGATATCAGTGTCAATTTTAGTATTCCTCAATTATTGCAATTCCTTTCAATCTGCATTATTAACTGAATAATGAAGAAGTCTGGCCATAAACAAGAACAAGTAAAATAACATGTTTTCATTAATTTAATATACGCAATCATTAAAAATATGTGTTTAAAATCAGTGTGGTCTTTCTGTCCAATTCTGACAGCACAATATCATCATGTGCTTGAGGCACAGCTCGAATAATTGACATGTGCACCTACTCACATAGAAAAAAAAATTGAGTACAGTCAGTTCTGCCATAACATGCATTTTCGCAACGCGACTGATATATTAGGGAACAATGTGAGTATAATGTGATTTTTGCGTTGGCTCATGCATGATTTCGCTTGTGAGTAATGCTGAGTGAAAGCAAAATCAGGTACCAAGCTGAACATAGTGACCTGCGTAGCGATACATACAAGTTTACGAAGCTTAAAAAATGTCAAATGTGTGAGAGCTATATTTCCCATTTTCTGCAGTTGTATTGGTTGGAGACACACTGTTGTCATTTGCTGTATTCACAAGACCACACATGATATTGTAGGCTGACTCATGTTTTCAAGAGCTCACATTTTTCTGTTCGAAAGAAATTTCTCGAGGCGTGATAGCGTGAGCAGAGGAGCACATTTCTGGAGGTCACCACCATAAAACAAAAAAACAATTTAGAGTTTCCGGTTTATTGGGCTTTTCAGTTATTGCAATCTAATTATAAATAGGTAGTAAACTCGATCTTACTGCAATTACGATAATACCGATAGCTGGAATTAAATGGATTTTTATGTTATTATGGTGAAATGTGTTTCAACTTCCATAAAATCTTCAATCATATAAAATCAAATAAATTTCCAGAATCTTGTCTTCACTCCTATTTTTTAAGCTTCGTAAACTTGTCTCACTTACGCAATTTGTGCATCCCGTGTTCGTGTTGTTATTGATTGCTTATCTTTTTTACTGTTTTAAATTTTACAATCCAAAAAAAAAAAAAAAAAAAAAAATTAAAGAAAATATCAATCAACCAAACTTCATATCTTGTCAAGGTAAACTGCTATATTTACTGTAATATTTTTTATTTATTAGAAATTTAAGATGTTTAAACCCGTGTTTTATTGAGTTTAACTTTTTTTAGTGTTTTACTTACCAGACTGAACATAATTTTTGAGTGCTCTGCCCCTATCCCTACTTTTTCCATAAGCCCTATTGTTTTTAATGTGTGTGTCACTCGGTCTCCACTGAGAATAGCTAATCTGCTATTCTTTTCACACCATGCTACATTGAAAATGTAGTATGGTGTGAAAAGATAAACAGTTAATTTTATTTCATGTGATAAAAGGTTTTAAAAAGATAACACTTGGGGGAGGGAGTGCCTTCCCCAATACCACAGGAGCGACGGTGGTCATGCTCATTTGATGGTTAATGACATCTATTTTTGGCTTCTAGAACAATTTACTTCCATTTGTATTTCTTGAAATCAATCTATAGAAGCAAGTGAAAGCAAAGCAATAATATATGCTTGCTTTCTTGTATATGATGCAAGAAAGCAAGCTTATTCATCAGCCAAAAAAAAACAAAAAAAAAAAACACACCACTCCCATTTCACCCCTCCGTTCGTTCGAAATACCTGTCCAGTTGAGCCTTAAATTTGTTTAGGCTATCAACTTCAACAACAATGGAAGTCGGTTCCACCAACCAACCACCCGCTGGCCAAAGGCAAATTTCCACACATCTATCCGACATCCGTCCTTCCTCAATTTGAATTTATGCCCTCTGAGGTGATTATTCTGAGCAAGTGAAGAATCCCATTGGCATTGAGCATGCTCAAACCATTCAAAGCCTTATACACCTCTATCAGATCACCTCGCCGGTGCCTAGTCTCCAGACTCTGTAATTTGCAAAACTTAAGCCTTTCTGATTATTCTGAGCAAGATGAAGAATCCCATTGGCATTGAGCATGCTCAAACCATTCAAAGCCTTATACACCTCTATCAGATCACCTCGCCGGTGCCTAGTCTCCAGACTCTGTAATTTTCAAAACTTATGCCTTTCTTCGTAAGAGCAACCCTTTGTTCCATTCACTAATCTTGTTGCCCTTCTCTGTACCCGTTCCAGCAGCTCTACATCCTTCTTGAAATGAGGCCTCCAGACCTGTATACAGTACTCAAGATGTGGCCTAACCATTGCCTTATACAAGGGAATAATCACCTCCTTATCCCTGCTAGAAAAATTCCTGTATATCATTGACAAGACGCCATGAGCTACTCTTGCAGCTCGTCTGCACTGCTCAGAGAACTTCATATCTGCCTGCACAATTACCCCCAGGTCCTTTTCATTCTCCACCACTGTCAGTGTAGTACCGCAGAGTTGATACGTTGCTCTGTGGTTACTGTTTCCCACATGTAGTACTTTACATTTGTCAATGTTAAACTTCATATTCCACCTCTCAGCCCATCTGTTCAACCTTTCCAGATCCTGTTGCAGCAGCATAGTGTCAGTAGTGTCCTTAATAACCCTGCCAACCTTTGTATCATCTGCAAACTTGGACATTAAACTTGGTATACCATCATCAATATCATTCATAAACACCGAAAACAACAACGGACCCAACACTGAACCCTGAGGAACTCCACTAATAACATTAGTCCACGTTGAGCAGTGTCCATTGATTACCACTCTCTGTCTTCTGCCACTCAACCATCCCCTTATCCATAGCAGCAATTTGCCTCCAATGCCACACTGCTCCAATTTGTGCAGCAGTCTTCCATGTGCAACAGTATCAAAAGCCTTTCTAAGATCCAAATATATAATATTTGAACAGTTGCGGTAGTCGAGTGGTAAGTTAGGGTGCATAAATACACGTGTTTTGAGTAACTGGGGTTCAAGTCTGTGATTGCTAAATATGGTGCTGTTGTATTCTCTTTGTTTTGCGGGTGGTTGGTTGGTGGAACCGACTTCCATCACTTGTTGTTGAAGTTGATAGCCTAAACAAATTTAAAGCTCAACTGGACAGGTATTTCGAACGAACAGAGGGGTGAAATGGGAGAAGGTTTTTTTTTTTTTTTTTTGGCTGATGCTGAATAAGCTTGCTTTCTTGCATCATATGCCTCTACTAATGCTAATGCTAATATCAAAGTTATTCCCTGCATCCAGTTCTTCTGTGACTACATCATAGTATCCAATCAAATTGGTCAGGCATGACCTGCCCTTAACAAAACCATGCTGCGTCTGAGCTATAACTGAATTCTTGTCTAGATGATCCTGCAGTGCTTCTTTAACCAGTGCCTCCATTAATTTACCTGGAACAGAAGTTAAACTAACAGGTCTATAATTAGTGACAAATGGGCCTGGAGTACTGGGGTCCATAGTTTAACAGATATTTATTTAAAGTATACCCAGTAAAATAAAATAAAATAAAATATTTCCAGAAGCTTTCGGAACTCGTGTCCCTTTCTCAACTGACAGAATTTTTAAATACATTACAAGCAAACTGTGGCACGTTACTCATTCGTCATTGTTGTAGCACGGACGTGTGCTGCCTTGCGCCAGTGATCATCCATCAATAAAACGGTTGTCTCCAGGATTGGATGTATACGCATGCCTTTCTGGCGATTTAATGCCTTAGGGTTGTTCATTATGTTTAGTGACTCTAGCCATAGGCGGTGGCGAAAGTGTCGCGCGTGGTCCACTATCTCAAAGTCGCGCTTGGGGTCAAGATCGTGGTTGGTAGCCCAAAAATGTTCTGCAAGCGCGGACTGGTCAGTTTCGGCAAGCCGGATTGCTCTGTCGTGTTCCGTGAGGCGATCCTGGAGACGTCTCGATGTCTCACCTACGTAGCAACTGTTACAGGCCCTACAGGTGATACGGTACACTACATTGCTGCGTAAGACAGGTGTGACAGGGGTCTTCACACTGGAGACAAGTGAACGTAGGTTCCTACCTGGTAATTGTACACATTTTATGTTGTAACTTCTCAGGATAGTACATTCCGTACTATCCAGGAGTGTCAGGACGTATCTCGAAGATCCTGAGAAGTTACAACATAAAATGTGTACAATTACCAGGTAGGAACCTACGTTCACTTGTCTCCAGTGTGAAGACCCCTGTCACACCTGTCTTACGCAGCAATGTAGTGTACCGTATCACCTGTAGGGCCTGTAACAGTTGCTACGTAGGTGAGACATCGAGACGTCTCCAGGATCGCCTCACGGAACACGACAGAGCAATCCGGCTTGCCGAAACTGACCAGTCCGCGCTTGCAGAACATTTTTGGGCTACCAACCACGATCTTGACCCCAAGCGCGACTTTGAGATAGTGGACCACGCGCGACACTTTCGCCACCGCCTATGGCTAGAGTCACTAAACATAATGAACAACCCTAAGGCATTAAATCGCCAGAAAGGCATGCGTATACATCCAATCCTGGAGACAACCGTTTTATTGATGGATGATCACTGGCGCAAGGCAGCACACGTCCGTGCTACAACAATGACGAATGAGTAACGTGCCACAGTTTGCTTGTAATGTATTTAAAAAAATTCTGTCAGTTGAGAAAGGGACACGAGTTCCGAAAGCTTCTGGAAATATTTTATTTTATTTTATTTTACTGGGTATACTTTAAATAAATATCTGTTAGGTCTATAATTACTTGTGTCAGCCTTTGATCCTCCTTTGTGAATTGGGGTTACATTTGCACATCTCCAGTCTATGGGTACCTCCCCTGAGTCCAAAGAAGCTCTCATAATTATGGCTTGGGGTTTGCTTACTTCCTTTGCTGCCTCCTTTAATATAACTGGATAGATCCCATCCACCCCAGGTGCCTTTTTTATGTTTATCCTCAACAATCTCTCCTCCACTTTCCTCTCAGTTATTACAAAATCATCTAGCTCACTGCCAATGTTTACTTTACCTACGTCATTCTCCTTCCTGAATAACTCCTCATGCGTGAATGTAGATGCAAAATACTCATTTAGATTGTTAGCCAACAGCAAACCTGAGCAGGATCCTCAACTGTTGAACCATCAATATCCAGTGGACCAATCTGATTCATCCCTTTCCTTCTTGAGTTTAAATAGGTAAAGAACTCTTTTCTGTTTTTCTTTGCATCCTTTGCCAAGGAGTTTTCGTAGTCTGCCTTTGCCTGCCTAATCTCCTTTGTGACTTGGTTACAGACCAACTTATATCTATCATAGGCTTCCATGTCACCCATTAATTTGTATGTATTCCATGCATTTTTCTTCTCTGCCACATGTCTCATTAGTTCATCTGACAACCATTTAGGCCTAAATCTTGAACAATATTTCTTAGTTGGTATGTAAAGCCTGGTAGCTTACAAGATTAGTTCCTTGAATGCTTCCCATTTTGAGTTTGCTGTTGGTAACATTATCAGTTGGTCCCACTGTATAGAATTTAAATACTGTCTCAGACCATCATAGTCGCCTTTACGAAAACAAGATCCATTTCTCCTTAAAGATCCATTTTTATGGATCTTTAAGGAGAAAAGCAGAGATATGGTTTGTGAGTGACGGACAGTTGACTGATTTTATTATTTTGAAACAAAAAATTTACCTTTTTCCTCTAGTTAAACTAGCAACTATAATAAAGTAACACTTACGGTGATTCCATGACTCCATTCTGTACAAGAGTTGTTTTCTACAAAAGTTTCTGTGAGACGTGAAATAACCCCAGATATTATTCCATTTGGTGTTTCTACATTGTCAAGGATTGCCCACACCTTTAACAAAAGAAAAGAAACATATAAACATATTTTATATATTTAATAAACATATTTTGTTAAACATTTCATAATGTTCCATTGTTTCTAAGTAATCATAATTCTGATGCATGTTGTGCAAAATGTGCTTTAAGCTGTACTCAAGTTTATTTTTCTAAGGAATTAAAACTATAACGGATAATCAAGAGAAGCATGTGTTTTAACCAAAAACTACAGATTTTTGAAAAATGATGTTTTTAATAAGGTATAATAATAATATTTGATATATAGTACAAAGAAGCCACAGACTTTTGCTGTATGGGCAAAAAAAAAAAAAAAAAAAAAAAAAAACACAAGTAGACAAGAAAATACAAATTATACACTTCCCTCCTAACACACAGGTAACTATGTGAGTAGGGAAGAGAATCCAGTCGGCCTTTGGATTTATTCACACTGATGGCCTCAACTATCTGCGAGGGCAACTTGTCCCAACAATCAATGACCCACTGGCTAAAAAAAACTTCCTACAATCTAATCTAAAGTTTAGATCCCTGTAATTTGAATTTATGATCCCTAGTTCCAGAATTATTTATAACAGTGAGAAATCCACCTTCATTCATTTTATTAATCCCTCTCAGAGCCTTATAAACATCAATCAGGTCACCTCTGAGGTGCTTGGTTGCCAAAATCTGTAGCCCACATAATCAGTTTCCTCATATGGTCATCCTTCTACCAATCTCACTATTTGAGTTGCCCTTCTTTGGACCCTTTCAAGTAGCTCAGTCTTTTTGTCAAATGATGTCTCCATACTTGAACATAGTATTTCAAATTTGGTCTCAAAATTGCCTTATACAGTGGGATTATGACCCCCCTATCTCTCTACAGGATAGCATGGTGTCCTGTCAATTCATTGACAGGACACCATGGGCTTTCCTGGCTGCCTGTTTACACTGTTCAGAGGAATCTCCTCCAAGTTCAAAGATGTTTCATAATTAACCTCAATGCTTCAATACACTCCCTGGTGGTGTCACTCAAAACTACTGGGTATGTGCCATCAACTGTGGGAGCCTTACTTGCCTTTATGCTTAAAGGCTTTTCTAATAAACAGTAATCTGTAATAACAAAATCACTAATTTCATGTGGCCCAACCTCATTCACATAGCTTCTTCTCAACAAAGGCCTTTATAGGCTTTCGTAAGTAAAGACCAATGAAAAGTATCTATTCAATTAAACTGACACATCAGCTGCGTTATCTAAGGCTTTTCCACACCAAGTGCACACACAATGGTCCAATCTGATTAGCTTTCTTCTTTGTTGTATTCACATACATGAAGAATTCGAGAGGCAACCAGAGAGGGTAATACTCTTGATCTGGTTAACAGCAGTGATCATTCGTGTATTAAGAATTTACAGATAAAGGAACCACGAGGTGGCAGTGATCACAGTGTACTGATGTGGGATATACTTAAAGATATAATTACCATCAGGGGTAAAGGAAAGGGTTTTTGCTTCCGTAAAGGTGAGTACAGTGGGATCAACTGACGATGTTACCAACGGTACATTCTAAGTGGGATTGATTTTGATTTGGTAGTTGTTGACGCATCGGCTTCTGTGGCCATATTGCACCTGCCAAGGTTTTTGCAGTACTTTGATCCAAGCCCGAGGTGGGAATCGAACCCGCGACCTTTGGGTTGCCGGGCAGGTACTTTACCCACTCGCCTAGCCCGGTCGGCTTCTAAGTGGGAAGCATTCAAGAAATTAATCATGGATGCTACTAAAAGTTTCAAACCTATTAAGAAATATTGTTCAAGGTTTAGGCCTAAATGGTTATCAAATGAACTAATGACACTCATGACAGAGAAGAAAAATGCATAGGATGCATATAAATTATCAAGAGACTCAGAAGCCTATGGCAGATATAAGCTAGTCTGTAATCAGGTCACAAAAGAGGTTAGCCAGGCGAAGGCAGATTACGGGAAATCTTTGGCAAAAGATGCTAAGAAAAACAGCAAGGATTTCTTTACTTATATAAACTCCAAAAGGAAGGGGATGAATCTGATTGGTCCACTTGATATTGATGGTTCCACTGTTGATCCTGCTCAGATAGCAAACAAACTGAATGAGTATTTTGCATCTACATTCACACATGAGAAGTTATTAAGGTTTGTAAATGGCAGAAAGTTATCAAATTGTGTAGCAGGGTGCTTAATGATTTTGTAATAACTGAAAGCAAAGCAGAGGAGAAATTGTTGAAGTTAAACATAAGAAAGGCACCTGGGGTGGATGGGCTCTATCCAGTTATATTAAAGGAGGCGACAAAGCAACTAAGCAAACCCTTAGCCATAATTATGAGAGCATCCTTGGACTCAGGGAGGTATCCATGAACTGGAGATGTGCAAATATATCCCCAGTTCACAAAGGGGGAGCGAAGGGTGACATGAGTAATTACAGACCAGTTAGTTTAACTTCTGTTCCGGGTAAAATAACGGAGTCACTGGTTAAAGGTGCATTGCAGGATCATCTAGACAAGACTGCAGCAATAATTCAGACACAGAATGGGTTTGTTAAGGGAAAGTCTTGTCTGACAAATTAGATAGGATATTATGATGTGGTTACAAAGGAACTGGATGCAAAAAATAATTTTGATATCATATATTTGGATTTCAGGAAAGCTTTTGACACTGTTGCGCATGGAAGAGTATTGTACAAATTGGAGCAGAATGGTATTAAGGGTGAGTTGCTACAATGGATAAAAGGATGGTTGAGTGGGAGAAGACAGAGGGTGGTAATCAATGGGTGCTGCTCTTCATGGACTAATGTTATTAATGGAATCCCACAGGGTTCAGTGTTGGGTCCACTGTTGTTTTGTATATTTATCAATGCTTTGATGAAGGTATATCAGGCTTAGCGTCGAAGTTTGCAGATGATACAAAGGTTGGCAGGGTTGTTAATGACAGTAATGGCAGTGTGCTACTGCAACAGGATCTAGAAAATTTGGGCAGATGGGCTAAGAAGTGGCAACTGAAGTTTAACCTTGACAAATGCAAAGTACTGCATATGGGTAGAAGTAACCCCAGAGAAACATGCCAACTGTATGGTACTACACTTAAGGTGGTAGAAAATGAAAAAGACCTGGGAATAATTGTGCAGTCAGATATGAAGTTTTCTGAGCAATGCAGACAGGCTGCCAGGGCAGGTCATGGGGTTTTTGTCCATGATATATAAGAATTTTGTTAGCAGGAAAAGGAGGTGATTGTCCCTCTGTATAAGGCAATGGTCAGGCCATGCCTTAAGTACTGCGTGCAGGTCTGGAGGCCTCATTTTAGGAAGGATGTAGATTTGCTAGAGCGTGTACAGAGAAGGGCAACAAGATTGGTGAGGGGAATGAAGGGATCCCCTTACCAAGAGAGGCTTAAGTTCTGCAAATTGCAGTGGCTGGAGACCAGGCACCTGCACAGTGATCTGATTGAGGTGTATAAGGCCTTGAATAGGTTGAGCACTGAATTCTGATGGGTTCCTTCCACTTGTTCAGATTACGAACCTAAGGGGGCATAAATTCAAATTAAGAAAAGACAGATGTAGAATAGATGTGCGGAAATTTGCCTTTAGCCAGCGGGTGGTTAATTGCTGGAACAAACTTCCATCTGTCATTGTGGAAGTTGATAGGTTAAATAAATTTAAGGAGGAACTGGACAGGCATTTGGAGGGAATGGTGTAATTTTTTTTTTTTTTTTTTTTGGCTGATGCTGCATAAGCTCATACACTTGCTTTCTTGCATCACATGCCACTACTACTAATTCCTTGTCCCCATTCTTTGCACTCAGCCAATGCTCTCTGATATGCAGCCTTGGTCTCCTTGACCTTATTTGTGGTACTATTACAAATCAACTTATACCTGTTGTTGATTTCAGTATTTTCACTGCTCTGTAACTATCCAAATAGAGCTTTTTCTGCTCTATTTGACCAGCCAGCGCTGCAGTAATCCATTTTGGCATCTTCCTCCTGCAATATTTTCTTAAAGATATTATTATTAGCAGCCATATGGTGCAAGGTAGCCTGAGGCTTATGTTGCACCAGCCAAAAATTTTATTTCTGAATTACTCCGAGAGAGAGAGAGAGAGAGAGAGAGAGAGAGAGAGAGAGAGAGAGAGAGAGAGAGAGAAGAAGGGAATCACGAAGAAAAAGAAGAATGATGATATCCAGCTCAGGACCCTGGGTGTGCCAAACCCATACTCACCAGATGTGAGCCCCTGGGATTATGAATGTATTCATGGCTTCTGTGATTTATGCTTTAAAAGTTTTTCCATAATTCAAATGTATTTGCCATCCATTGGCATCTGCTCAATTCACAGATGTCATATATCTGCTCAATTCACAGATGTCATATAGTGTCTTAAACTATCAAAGTCTCTTCTTTTTAAGTTAAAACCCATGCCTTTACCTTTAATACTACAATGTCTTTCATCACCTTCCAACTGACAATTGCATGATCACTTTCCGACAATGGTTCCTGTACTTTAAGCCCTGTGATGATATCTGATTAGTAAGTAACAAAGAGGTCAAGAATATTCTCACCCCCAGTACTTTCTCTAACATATTGGTACAAATAATAATCATCTATTGTATTTAATAATGTTTTTCCCAATGGTGAGTTTCCCTCACCTTTACTCAAATCAATTTGGGGCTGATTAAAGTCACCCATAATAAAAAATTCACACTTGCTTGCCCATTCCAGTTGCATGTATTCTCATCATACTTTTCACAATCTCTGGTCTGTAGATTATTCCGACTCTCATTGTACCTTTGCTTCCAACTAACTCAAAGCCAACAGATTCTATGCTGGCAGACATAACTTTGGACTCAGCAAAAACTATTTTTGTGCTCAGGCTTCTATTATTGATAAGAAGCATGACCCGTCCACTCCATATATCTTCCCTATCTTTCCTAAATACGTTATACATACTGTTGTGGAACTTGTCATCACCAATTTCTGTATGACACCACATTTCTGTTAGCCCTATTTTATCAGCATTAGTTGTCCTAACCAGGAGTTCAAATTCAGCCATTTCATCTATAGTTTACTACCCTGACACCCCTTGAAGTTATTTAGGTTTATATCCCAAGCTTTATTTTCCCCCTCATTTTGACAAGATTCATGAGGTGTAGGCTGCCATCCGTCCTCAATTTTTACGTATCATGGACTGTCTGGGAGGAATTTCTAAAATTTTAAAATATCCGGAATTTTGGCTCTTAAAATTTGAAAATCTTCTGATCCTTCTCATTGGTAAAATTTGTAAGGCGTACACCAATCAGCTCTGTGGAAGTAATTCCAAGAATCTCCACTTCCGGCTGTAAACAATTCAGATCAAACATTGAGGAGTTTATTATGCATTAAATAGTTAAAATTGCCCAAGTTTCCCACTACGCTCAGATGATGACTTAAAAACTGTCAGGATAGCAGTATTTTGTGCCCTGACAGAAACCTGACATGACAAAACTCCCAGGACTACCCTGCCATGTGTAGGAACCTGGGGCCCCACACCAAATAAGTAACTATGTAGGGGAGGGAGATGTACAGGCAGTCAGGGAACCAGATTAGCTGAAAAATATCAGTAAGCTGGTAGCAAGGGGATGCAATATAGAATGAAAGAAGAATGAATGACTGAATGAGAATGAAAGACAGAATGAATAGGTTGGGCACTGAGTGAACTAGGAATTATGGTAAAAGGGAATAAATGTCAGTTTTGGTGAAAGATAGCGTGACCTAGCATGAGGGAAAGAGAGAGCGAATGGGGATGAGTGGAAGAGCAAATGTAATTGGCCGAAAGAATACAAAGTTAAAAATAACTTATACTACTTTATATATATACTAACAAACATCTACTAACCACACGAACGCTATCACTGCATTCTCCCCTGGCCTGCACAAAACTTGCGGCTAGGCCTGCACCACAACTGAAGAATAACAGTAAGTTGAGGTGCCTAGAGAGTGCAGTGCAGAAAGCAAGAGTCGAATAAATGAAATGAGAGCTAGAAGAATGAATGAAAGTGTAAGTGTGTGAGAAAAATAATACAAGCCATAAATGCTACAGTTAAATACAGCAAGCCCTATTAATTTTAGCTAATCAGCGTAAAGCAAACCGCGTTATAAGGTTCGCTTTACGCTGATTAGCTATAACGCTGTTCTTATATTATATGAACAACGTTATAGCTAATACGGAGTCTGGGTACAAGCGTAGCCTGTGCGGACGAAGCTCTTTGACGCTCTTGGAACAGAAAAGTTTTTCCTGATTTATTAGCTTAAATTGTCGTATTAACTTATTTCTAGAGTAGCTTTATATTCCTAGTTACGATACTTAGTTTAAAGTTTAACTTAGATAGAGATTTTGTAGGTATTACTTAGTATCGGTAACGGTATCAAATCCACGTGTTACAAATTGAACGAGAGGTCTTTTTTTTTTTTAACCAAATTTAGTCGATTTATTAACCAATTGTTATATTAAATTATCTTCTATAAGTAGATTATAGACCTAGTCAGGATCCTTAGTTTATTCTAAATTGAGATAGCGAGATTTGGAAGCTAATGAATACTTACGAGTCCGTTGAAGTACCGTTCGTGAATTCCCGCCATTTTTACACGATAGCATAAGCTTAGTGTAGTATAGTGCATAATATAATATTATCAATTAATCAGTAAATCTATTAATCTTGATAAACTTTATTGTCAATTAAATTGTACTTTTAACTCTATATATATATATATATATATATATATATATATATATATATATATATATAACGACTTAATCATAACAAATAATTAATACATAACTATAGTGGTACACGTGATACGGAAGTTATATAAAGGGAACTCGTAGAAAACACTAGATACCGAAAAAATAAATATAGCGTTATAACTGTTTTGGGATATAACTTAAGGATTTAATTTTGTTTTGAAATTTTATTGAATTAAATCGGAATCATGACTCAGACCAGAGCAGCAAAGCAAAAGACTCAAGCTAATGGGAGTGCTGTGGTTCAGGGGAGAACTGAGGGGGGGCAGTTGCCCTCTGAATCACAGTCTTTTAAAATGCACTGTTTGCTTGATGTTTGCGGAGCAGTCGGGTACGGGACATGATACTGCCAAGGGGGATGTCTTTGTGTGTGCACGATGTAAAGAGTGCAAGGAAATCAGGCGATAACTCAGCGTTCTTATGGGCCTTTATGAGAGCTTGAAGGACAGGGTGGATGCCCTCGAAGGAAATAAATTGAGGGGCCCATCAAGCTCTCAGCCGCCCACATCAACGCCAGAGCTTGCACTTGGTCATCAGGCAACACAGAATTACACAGACGGAATTACTTAGCAAGTACAGGTCACTGTTGAAAAAAAGCCGTGAATTAGGGTTGAATTTGAAAGTGTCTGCAATTCTGCCCAGACACGATAGAAAGGAGTATATGATAAGAGCCTTGTCGATCAATTCGGAGGGATTGTGCAAGGCTCAAGGGGTAGAATTTTTTTCAGCCTGGACTGTACTTGTTAACAGGAGAGATTGCTTCTACAGGGATGGGATACACTTAAATAGAAAGGGTGCAAGAATTTTTGCTGATGCTGTCGAGGCAGAGTTAGGTGGGTCGGAAAACTGCTAGTTGGGGGGGATACAAGGACTAATAGATTAACAGTAGCCACTGGCAGAGGTGGAAGTGATTCTTGCACTGCTTCTATTAGAATGAGCAGAAGCCTGAAAAACAAGATGCAGGATATTTCAGAGACTGCTGGGAGTCATTGCGGTACAAGTAAACACATGGGTTGTGTTAGGATAGCCAAGAATAGAAACAGGTGCATGTATACCTGCGTGTACACCAATGCTAGGAGTTTGGTAAATAAATTTGATGAATTTGAGGTATTGCTCAAAACATCAAAGGCAGATATTGTTGGGATATCAGAGACGTGGTGTCACACAGATATAAGGAATGCGGAACTGGAATTTGGGGAATACAATGTGTATAGAAAGGATAGACAAGACAGGAGGGGAGGAGGGATTATGATATTAGTTAAGAAACACATAAAGTCCAAGGAAGTGAAGCCAGTCGACATCGATGGACAGGGCAGTGTCGAGTCAGTTTGGTGTGACATAAGCATAGGGAAATCAAAATTGAGAGAAGGAGTGTGCTATAGGCCTAATGACTCTGATGAGTATAAGATATTGTACAGGGAAATAGAGTGGGCCAGTAAATCAGAGAGTCTTATAATGGGGGATTTTAATTTCCCAGATATTGACTGGAATTTGTGTGTTGGTTACTCACACACTAGCAAGGCTTTTGTGGATTTATTGGACGATTGTTTTCTACATCAGCATGTTAGTGAGGCAACAAGAGGGAGCAATACTCTTGATCTGATTATCAGTAGTGATTCTTCATGCATTAAGAATATGCAGATAAATGAACCACTAGGTGGCAGTGATCACAGTGTGTTGAAGTGGGATTTACTCAAGGAGGTAACTACCATCAAAGGTAAAGGGAAGGGTTTTTGTTTTCGTAAAGGCGACTATGATGGTCTGAGACAGTATTTAAATTCTACAGTGGGACCAACTGATGATGTTACCAACAGCAAACTCAAAATGGGAAGCATTCAAGGAACTAATCTTGGAGGCTACCAGGCTTTACATACCAACTAAGAAATATTGTTCAAGGTTTAGGCCTAAATGGTTGTCAGATGAACTAATGAGACATGTGGCAGAGAAGAAAAATGCATGGGATACATACAAATTAATGGGTGACATGGAAGCCTATGATAAATATAAGTTGGTCTGTAACCAAGTCACAAAGGAGATTAGGCAGGCAAAGGCAGACTATGAAAAATCCTTGGCAAAGGATGCAAAGAAAAACAGAAAAGAGTTCTTTACCTATTTAAACTCAAGAAGGAAAGGGATGGATCAGATTGGTCCACTGGATATTGATGGTTCAACAGTTGAGGATCCTGCTCACGTTTGCTGTTGGCTAACAATCTAAATGAGTATTTTGCATCTACATTCACGCATGAGGAGTTATTCAGGAAGGAGAATGATGTAGGTAAAGTAAACATTGGCAGTGAGCTGGATGATTTTGTAATAACTGAGAGGAAAGTGGAGGAGAGATTGTTGAGGATAAACATAAAAAAGGCACCTGGGGTGGATGGGATCTATCCAGTTATATTAAATGAGGCAGCAAAGGAAGTAAGCAAACCCCTAGCCATAATTATGAGAGCTTCTTTGAACTCAGGGGAGGTACCCATAGACTGGAGATGTGCAAATGTAACCCCAATTCACAAAGGAGGATCAAAGGCTGACACAAGTAATTATAAACCTGTTAGTTTAACTTCTGTTCCAGGTAAATTAATGGAGGCACTGGTTAAAGAAGCACTGCAGGATCATATAGACAAGACTTCAGTTATAGCTCAGACGCAGCATGGTTTTGTTAAGGGAAGGTCTTGCCTGACCAATTTGATTGGATACTATGATGTAGTCACAAAAGAACTGGATGCAGGGAATAACTTTGATATTATATATTTGGATCTTAGAAAGGCTTTTGATACTGTTGCACATGGAAGACTGCTGCACAAATTGGAGCAGTGTGGCATTGGAGGCAAATTGCTGCTAGGATAAGGGGATGGTTGAGTGGCAGAAGACAGAGAGTGGTAATCAATGGACACTGCTCAACGTGGACTAATGTTATTAGTGGAGTTCCTCAGGGTTCAGTGTTGAGTCCGTTGTTGTTTTCGTTGTTTATGAATGATATTGATGATGGTATACCAAGTTTAATGTCCAAGTTTGCAGATGATACAAAGGTTGGCAGGGTTATTAAGGACACTACTGACGCTATGCTGCTGCAACAGGATCTGGAAAGGTTGAACAGATGGGCTGAGAGGTGGCAAATGAAGTTTAACATTGACAAATGTAAAGTACTACATGTGGGAAACAGTAACCACAGAGCAACGTATCAACTCTGCGGTACTACACTGACAGTGGTGGAGAATGAAAAGGACCTGGGGGTAATTGTGCAGGCAGATATGAAGTTCTCTGAGCAGTGCAGACGAGCTGCAAGAGTAGCTCATGATGTCTTGTCAATGATATATAGGAATTTTTCTAGCAGGGATAAGGAGGTGATTATTCCCTTGTATAAGGCAATGGTTAGGCCACATCTTGAGTACTGTATGCAGGTCTGGAGGCCTCATTTCAGGAGGGATGTGGAGCTGCTGGAACGGGTACAGAGAAGGGCAACAAGATTAGTGAAGAAGCTGGTTTTAGCATTAGCATTAGTAGAGGCATTTGATGCAAGAAAGAAAGCTTATGAATGGAACAAAGGCGTGCTCTTACGAGGAAAGGCTTAAGTTTTGCAAATTACAGAGTCTGGAGACTAGGCACCGGCAAGGTGATCTGATAGATATGTATAAGGCTTTGAATGGTTTGAGCATGCTCAGTGCCAATGGGATTCTTCTTCTTGCTCAGAATAATCAGCTCAGAGGGCATAAATTCAAATTGAGGAAGGACGGATGTCGGATAGATGTGCGAAAATTTGCCTTTGGCCAGCGGGCGTTTGGTTGGTGGAACCGACTTCCATCACTTGTTGTTGAAGATGATAGCCTAAACAAATTTAAGGCTCAACTGGACAGGTATTTCGAGCGGACGGAGGGGTGAAATGGGAGTGGTGTGTTTTTTTTTTTTTGGCTTATGCTGAATAAGCTTGCTTTCTTGCATCATATGCCTCTACTAATCCTAATGCTAATAACCAGAATCTGACTATAGCACTTCACAAATCACTATAACACTCTTTTATAGATTGCATTTTTGGCATATTGAAAGAAATCGTTTCATCTGATGGAGTTGATAGCTTGAAAATGAATATCAAAACAGCATTAAAATGTTTCCCCGCACGGTAATTTAATTGCAGTACAGTGACTTGTTACGTAGTTCCGAGATCAACATTTTAAAAACCGATCAAGTATATTGCTTGTAATATTTGCGTTATATGCATTTATTCGAAGTCTAGTTATCACTCAGTACAGTATTAGGTAGAGAATGCGTAATGGAGAGTTTACTCGACCATTGTATCATAATTAATGCAACCAATGCAGTTACATTTTTGAAGAGTTAATAATGGCAGATAAGAATGAAAAAGAAAATGTCTGGATGCTATACGAAGACTACAAATCTAAGAAAAAGACTGAATTTGAAAATGAAATTAGATGCTTTGAAGCGAATCGATTCTGGTCAACGACAAGTGGATGTGTGCCATAATTTAGGACTGGCAAGTTTAACTGTAAGAACAATTATAAAAAATAAAGAATTAATTTTAGCTGAGGGAACAACAACTGTTCCACTGCAAACAACTAGGGCTAGGGCCGGCTATTAGGATTGAAATGGAGAGACTAATTTAATTGAAGATAATATCCAATGCAGAATTCAGTTAAGTTAAATATTATAAAAAAAAAAAATAAAAAAAAAGAGATTAGCCTATATGATGATCTGAAGAAAACTCGTCTAAAAAAAAAAAAAAATGTGGAACCATTTAAAACTAGTAAGGGCTGGTTGAATAGATTTAAAATCCTGGGAGCAGCCGCAAGTGCAGATCAAGGAGCCGAAACTTTCAAAAAAGAACTTGTTAAAATTATTGAAGAGGGGTATAATGTGTTATACTTCTCAACAAGTTTTTAACATTGATAAAGCAGGACTTTTTTGGAAACGAATGTCTAAAAGAAGTTTCATATTGAAAGAAGAAAAAACATGTCAGATTTCAAAGTGGCGAAGGATCGGTTGACTTTATTGTTGGGGTAATGCTGCGGGGGATTTAAAATTAAAACCCCTTTTAGTTTACCAGGATGAGGGCTAAAGTACAACCCAAAATCGACACATTTTTCATGATTAAATTCATCAATTAAATTCATGATTTTAATTGGAATTTTAAGTTTAATTTTGATACATAAGTAGTTACCACATAGTTATATATGTATGTAATGCAGAATATTTTATATGTACAAATATTTGAATATTAAATATTTTGACTGACATCTGTACATCTTTTCACTACCATTTATTATTGATTAGGAAATATCCTATGGCACTGACCACAACTCACAAATATATATGTTACTTTATGGGAATGCGGCACTCACTTGGCGCTCTGGTTTTCCGGAAAGAATTATCAGTCTTAAGTGGGGGTCACCTGTACACACTAACCCTAGTTTTAATTAGTATTTAAATTTACATTACACATTATTGCATCCCCCCCCCCCCTGGTGTGTGAGAAAAAGATGAATGAGTGAAAAAAAAAAAAAAAAAAAAATATATATATATATATATTTATAAAACTAGGGGAAAAAATATATATATAAAATAAGAAAAAAGTAATAAAAAAAAAAAGAATGCAGATTAAGAATAAAGTAAATGTGTGTCTCTCCCACCCATTTGCCTGGTGGGTTCCTGCTGCCAGCCGACATCCCACCTCCTGAGCAGGATGGGCAGCTTGACTTTCTTAGCAGATTCGACACTACACGGATATGACAACCATCACCGACAAAGACATACTGTGGCTTTGCTGCTGACACACCATTGGCGATCTGAACTGGGTACTCTAACCTGGTTCCCTTTAAAATCCAATAAAAAGGCAGGGGAGGGAGCGAGGAGACAGGTCTCTGTCTCTCCCCCCCATACTTCGCCTGGTGAAGCTCGTCTCCACTGACCTCTTTGGGGATGCCTACTTGATCAACCCTATTCTTCTATCTGTTTTCCCCCCACTCTTCAGTCTCCCCCCTCTCGCTAAACTGACAGAGTACTCCCCTTAACAATGCCGCAAAATTCTAATCAACGTCTAAATTCTACCAGTTTCGTATAAATCTCTAAGACAACTAACGCTATTATTTTTTATTTAGCGTATAGCCTCACATGTCTAAATTTAATAATATCAAAATTTTGCTTGACTTATTAGGTCTTTTAACACATCTCTCTAGCGTTCAACCCCAACCAGCAATCCCATTAAGCATTAATGTCAAACACATAAATTTTTTTTTTTTTTTTTATGTCCTACTGAAATCCCAGGAAACTAGGTGGGAGGATCTGCCAGAGCAACTTGTTGTGATACTGGACACACCTGGTTAGCCTGCACATGGCGAGGTATGGGCAACTTCGGGCCCCACTAGGGGCCTGGCAGCCAATAAGCTGGACAAACAATCGGCACAACACATCACACTGCACAGACATGGCCCACACACTTTAAAGTCTCTGGCTTGATAGTGTACTGTCCTCAATACAGCGAACACATGCCGAGATGGGAGAAATCCCAGGTGCCATCTGAAACGAACATACCTTATGCATTCAGCATTATTGACATTTTGTTTGTGCAGTTTGACTTTTTCCCTCCATTTTTTTATTCTCTTTTACATTCTTGGTGAGTAGATAATTCAAAATAAATTTTCTCTTTTTATTTATTTTACTTGAAATTCATTCTAATTAAGTGAATTTATTCTAAATTAAAATTACGATTCCATGTTTTTTAAGAGATCTCACATTTTCTGTTCTTCTTTCAGCAGTTCGTATAAACAATAATTTGATTGAAGAACCTTTGGGGCTGGGATTTGGATGCATAGTGATTTCTTGCTTGAACCGACCAAGTGAAAAGAATTTAATTAGTAAGTGAGAGTGTAAACACAGTAACACATAAAAAACTGATACAAGGTTTGTTATTTAGGAGATAACATATATTTAATTTAAAAAATACAGAACAAATATAGAAGCTTTCGGCTACTGCATCTAGCCTTTTTCAACTAATTGAGCACTGGCAAGTGATTGTTTTTGTGTGCTGTAGCTGACCTTCGAGTACGTAAGCACACAAGGTCACGGAGGAGGGGAGAGTGATTTACGGGTAGTTGCGAATGGTGAGGGCGAGCAGGTGAGGTCAGGAGAGGGGGAAAAGGGAGAAGCAGGAAGGGAGACAGTTGAGATGGGTGCTGCTTACAACAGCAGTTGTAGGCAGCTGCCGAGCTCGTAGACTATGAGAGGCTCAAAGATTGGATGTATACATGTGCCACGGTCCCTGTTGATCATATTTCCAGTGACACTGGTGTGTGTGGTGATTCCAGCCAATAGCGGATCTTGAAATTTCGTGAGAAACCTATGATATTTACATCCTTGGGTGTGATATCATGGCTCTCCTGCCGATAGTTACCAGCTAGCACTGAATGGGTGAAGTCAGCTTTAGTGATGGCGGTCCATCAGCCGGTCTTCCAAATGATGGATGGCCTCCCCAATGTAGCTTGCGTTGCAGTCCCAGCATGGTATGCGGTAAATGATCCAATCTACATACCCCCGCTTCAGAGAGGGGTATGTGGTTTGGAGTACGTAAGCACACGGCTACTGCGAAGGATTCTGGCTATGCCGTGCACTACAGCAAGATAAAATGGGATGCGGGGGACGCCTGTGAAACCAGAAGTGTCAGGTTGTCGGGTGTCTGATGAGGAATATCCAGTGCTGTGACGCCGTGATGTCTGTAGTTCCCAGTAGTTGAGTATTTGCTCAGGGTAGCCGCATTTTCTGAGGTCCGACTTGACCCTATGTATTTCTTCATGTGTGCTGGTAGCGTTGGAGCAATGTGTCCAATAATTTGATACAATCAGCTTCCATTCATTGTATTTATTTACGAGTAAGCATGGTTTTTGCATGCAATATTTCTTAATTATCAGTTACTTCTTCAAATAATTTTTTTTATTTCTACTATTTGTCTTATTTTGTTTTATTTCTACTATTTCTACTATATGTCAAGGATCTGGGTATATTCTACCATGTGTATGCCATATCCAAAAATTTCATTACTTCATTCAGCATGTTCCCCCCCCCACTTTTTTTACTATTGAATACACCATGAATTGTCAAACTAATAGAGTAAGCTTATCTGCAAAAAGATCTAAACCTCCCAAAAACTTCCTAGTTCATTTCACAAATATACGTGGTCTCAATTCTAATCTCAACTATGTCCATTTCCACTTACAGTCTGCCAAATCCCCATGTACTTTTCTGACAGAATCTCAGTTATCGGTTGATTCAACCAATAACTGAGATTCTGTCAGAAAAATCTCAGTTGCCCAAATTATTTGCTGTATGATTCCTTTCGCCTCAGAGTGGTACTTCTGCATATGTCCATTCCGATATTCCCTGTCAGAGACTTGGTAATTTGGAATCTCCTCTCTTCAATCTTCTCTGGCTCAAAATCTCTCTCTCTCTACCTCACTGTGTCAAATTCATCTGTTGTCTCTACCGTTCTCCCAACTCCACTAATCACTTGGAGCTCTTTGCAACTTGACTTTCTCCAGTCCAACTTTCCTAACAGTGAGGTAATTTTCCTTGGTGATTTAAATGTTCACAACTCCAGCTGGCTTCCGTTTTCTAGTCACAATGACACAGCTGGTCGAGATGCTGAGGCTTTTGCAATTACTAATGACCTTGCACAGACTGTTCATTTACCTACAAGAATACCAGACAATCCTAACCATACGGCCAACACGCTTGATCTTTTTTCTCACAAACGACCCTTCTAAGTACACTGTCGAAGTGAGTAGCATCACAGATCACAACTTGGTGATTGTCTCTTCTCCAATGGAGCCTTTATCACACGGCTACTCCCAACCTCGTGTTGTTTGGCATTACAAGAATGCAATATGGGATGACCTGCGAGATATCTTTTCTTCTATTCCTTGGTTGGACTACTGTTTCAAAACTTCTGATGTCAGTGTTTGCTCAGATCGTGTCAGTGAAATTATTCTTGTAGGAATGGAATCCTTTATTTCACACTCCACTCTAAAATCTCGTCCTTTATCTAAACCTTGGTTTTCCAATAAATGTGCTAAGGCTGTTCAAGAGAAGAATGTTGCATATTGTAATTGGCTTGTTTCCAATTCTTCAGTTTCATTTTCTGCCTACACCAAAGCTCGCAACAATTGTAAAGCAATCATTAATCACTCCAAACTAGATTTTGAACAGGCTAAGAGTAGAAAACTTGCTTCTTGTCCTAATGGTAGCTGAGCATTCTGGTCTATTGCAAAGCTATTGGCCACAAGTTTTGCCCATCTCTGCTCCCACCTCTGTCAAAACCAGACGGTTCCGTTGTCACTTCAGCCAAGGATAAAGCTGACCTGCTAGCATCCCATTTTTCTTCCAACTCATGTATTAATGATCTTGGTAAAACACCTCCCACTATTCCCAACACACTCCATTCAATGCCTCCTGTGGTCTTTTGTGAAAAGGATGTCAGAAGGATTTTGACGAATCTTGATGCTAAGACAGCTCCAGGTCCTGATGGTATTTCTCCACTTGTTCTCCTGAACTTACTCCTGTTCTTTCCTGCCTTTTTTTTTCACTTTCTTATTCCAAAGGTGTTTTTCCTTCTGCTTGGAAATTTGCTCATATCCAGCCAGTTCCTAAAAAGGATGACAAATCTCTTCCATCCAATTATCGTCCCATTGTAATTATTTCTACTCTTTTTAAAGTAATGGAGAAATCAATTAACCGCCAACTGTTAAACTACCTAGAAACCTTCCGTCCGATCAACGATCGCCAGTATGGATTCCATCAGTGTCGATCCACTGGTGATATTCTGGCTTATGTTACCCATTTATGGACAAATTCAAAGGAAAAGTTCGGTGAAACACAAGCAGTTGCTCTTGACATCTCAAAGGCTTTCGATCGTGTTTGACATAAAGGTCTTCTAAACAAGCTTCCATCTTATGGTTTGCCAACTGTTTTTTGTAATTGGTTATCCAGTTTTCTCTCTGATCGCGCACTGAGGGTGATGGTAGACAGCTCTCTGTCTTCTAACTGCTCCACTAATGCTGGTGTTCCCCCAAGGTTCAGTTCTTTTCCTCTTGTATATTAATGATCTTCTTCCATTGACTGGAAATCCTGTTAATAGTTTTGCTGATGATAGCACATTGTATTCCACTTTCCATTTTGAGAAACCTTGCCCTGCTCAATCAACCGCAACTTCTTGAATATCTGCTACCAATTCCTTAAATGCCAATCTCCAGTGGAGCAAAGACAACTTAATTGATTTCAATCCTTCTAAAACTCAGTCTTGTCTTATATCTCGCAAAAAGGATTCTTCTGCTCCTATGCTTATCTTTGGTGACACTGATTTCTAGGCAAGTTGATATATCTCTTTTGGGGATCACACTGACTTCTAATCTCTCTTGGCACATGTACATCACAAATATTGCTTCCTCTGCATCTAAAAAACTTGGTTTTCTCTTTCGCTCTCGGCGTTACTTTTCTTCCAAGCAGCTGTTCCAAGCAGCTGTATAAATCGCAAATCCGCCCTACCATGGAATATTGTTCCCAGATCTGGGAATTCTGGGGCGGTGCCCTCCAAAACCTCTCTCAGGCTTCTAGATTCCATTCAGAAGAGGGCAATTAGGTTAATTAATGACTCCTCTCTAACAGAGTCTTTCCACTCGCTGTCTCATAGATATACTATTTCTGCTGCATGCCTTTTCTATAGATACTTCCATGGGCACTGTTCTTCTGAATTGGCTTCTATTATTCCCACTCTCTCTCTTTCAAAACAGTCCGAACACGTGCCGCCACCAGCCAACATCCATTTACTGTCAAACTTCAAACTTACAGAACCAACTTTTCATCTTCCTTATTTATTCATTCATCTGCTGTTTTCTGGAACAACCTTCCTTCGTATGTATTTCCTGAAAATTACAGTCTACAAAAGTTCAAGTCTAATGTCAACAAATATCTTCTTTCATCTTAATCTCCAACCCAAGCATGCTACCAAGTACTATTGGTTCTAATACCGCTCGTCTTTTGAGTTTTCATAAAAAAAGGCTTTAAAATAATTCTTTAATTTATATAAATTCAGGAATACCCATTATGCTGAAAAGGAAGTGCACGTTTATGGACGACTTGAGGATGAAATATCCAGGTTTTCGAAAGGGAAGAGTAAATGAGGAGGCGGAATGCATCGTTTGTGGTCCAAAAAGATACAGCTCAGTTGCTAACAGGGGTTTAGGTGATTTGGACATCCATATGAATTCAGAGAAACATAAGAAGAACATTTGAGTTGAAAAATCTTGCAGCAATGTAACAGGCTTTTTAGTAAATGTCGCTAAGAGGCTTGATGCAAGAGTTTCTGTTGCTGAAGGAACTTTTGCTTTTCATACAGTGACACATCACCAAAGCTATAAATTGATGTTTTGTACAGCACAATTAATAAAGTCGATATGCTCTGATTCAGATATTGCTAGGAGATTATCTTGTGCAAAAACAAAGACTGAAGCCATAATTAACTCTGTCTTAGCAGTCCATTCAGTTGAAGAAGTTAAGTCCCTGCAGAATGTAGTTTTTTGGAGTTTCCACCGATGCCATTAATCATGGATTTCTGAAAATTTTCCCTATTCTTGTGTATTATTTTGACTGGAAAAATGGTGGCTCAAAGGTTAAGCTAATAGAATTAAATGGCAAGTCAGATGAGACCTCAGCTACTATTTCTGGCTATGTTTATGAGACCTTGTGTAAAAGTGGCCTGGATAAGAAATGTATTGCATTTGGTGGAGATGAGATGATTGTAACACTACGTTTGGAGGAGTGTGGAGATACAATGGGAATAATGTATTTTCAAATTTTCAAAGATTATTTGGTTGATTGTTAATAGGAGTGGGAGGTCCTGCCCACATTCTGCAACACTGTATCCAGCATGGAGCAGATGCAATTGATGTAGATATTGACTCCATTGTTCTTAAGATTTTAATTATTTCAAACATAAAAAAATTCTGCAAATTTACAGAAGTTACCTATAAAAAACTTCTTTATCATAACAGAACATGCTGGATTTCTCTATTATCTGCAAATGAAAGGATTATAAGTATTTATCCAGCCCTAAGGTCTTTCTTTTTGTTTAAAGAAAATCCCTCCAAGATTTTAAAACTTTTCTTTGAAGATGAGTTTAGTGAAACTTATCTTGTTCATTTCCAAACTGTAATGTCAGTCTTCAATTCACATATAATGAACATTGAAAGGAATGACAATTCTTTGATAGAAGTTATTGAAGCTCTTGCTTCCGTAAGGGATATTCTGTTAGAAAGAAGTAAATTTGGTGGAAAGTGAAGAAAATGTTGGAGAAGAGGGATATACACAGAAATGTAGTTTTCAGAATAAATGTCCAGAACTTATATTCATCATGCACTGAATACTTGGACATGTGGTTGAAACCACTGGAAGAAGTTTCTTCATTCAGGTGGATAAATAGAATCAAAATAAATAAATATGGATGTCTTTAAGAGAGCCACTTGAATGGGATAGTGTGGTTTCAACAATTAGGTACCTTCACCTTCATACAAAAGGTGTGTGTGTGTGTGTGTGTGAAGTGCTTTGATCAGTTTTGTAATTTAAAAAAATTGTAGTGGAAATTAAGGATACTGATGTTTCTGTTCCTTGTAACGTAAGATGGGCTAATTATTTTAGGCAATGTAAGAATGAAGAGTTCTTCTCAGAGCTGTTAATAATCGCTCAATATTTCTTTTCCATACCATCACATAATGTATTTATTGAAAGACTGTTTTCAGTGATTACGGTGCAGTGGTCTAAGGATAGAAACTTGTTTACTGTGGATTCTATTAAGGGACTAATGCTTACAAAATTCAATTTCCGTGACATTCTGCGTAAAGATTTTCATTCATATTTATCCAAAAACACAGATTTACAGAGAAAAATTGCATCAGTGGAAAAATATAAAAGAAATGTAGAGAATAAATTATGCTGAGAAAAATAAAATTAATTATGCTGAGAAAAATAAAAATATTTTTTTATTCATACCATAAGTAAATTTTTTGTGTATCATATTTAAAAGTTAAGCAATCTGCATAAGAATGGTAAGTGTAAATTTTGTTAATTTAAAGGATTTGAGATATTCAGATAAAATATTTAACATGTTATTACTTTGCCAGTGACTCTGTTATTATCCTATTATCATTATAAACTGTTATTAAAGGCATATGCATTTTTGAAAATGCTGTAAGAGAATGTAAGGTGTGTTTTGGGAATAGGGAAAGGTGTCCTCAAAAGTCCAGATTTTTCTGCCCAAATGTCCTCACTTTTAAAGTTAGAGAGGTTGTTGCCCTAGGTGAGTGCAAACTTTGACCCATATCAGCAGATAAATGCAGATCTAAATTACCCCCCCCCTCCAACTAGCAGTTTTCCTCAACCTTAGGGTATTCTGGCAAAAATACTTGCACCACCTTTGTTCAAATGAATACCATCTATACAAAATAGCTTCCTTCTACCTACAAATGTGGGCCATGCCGAAAAAAATTTCCCACCTAGAGCCTTGCAGATTCCCTCAAGTCTTGAGTTAATCCACAATGCTTTCAGCATATAATCCCTGCTATCATGTCTGGGCAGGATTGCAGACACATACACATTCTGACCTAACTCGTGGCATATTAGCATAGTTCTATATTTATCCAATAGATAATCAGGTCATGTGTGTTTAATATCGTTGGTCCCGACATGAATAATAATTCTCTTTACCTCCCTTAAAATCTGACAATCTGTTGGTAACATCATCAGTTGTTGCTCCTGGCAAACATACTCTGGTTCTGGACCACCTATCTTTATTACAAAAAATTTTACCCATTTCCTTGACATTAGTCTCCCAATAAAATTAGATCACCTTCGACCAGAGAAGTCTGCATCACTAGGCAGGTCACAAGATACTGAGTCCCTGATGAGCTCCCAGTTACATTTGTTTCTAGGGCATGTACTTGTTTCTTGAGAGACTCAAATTTTACTCATAATGCACCAAGTTTTAATTTGAGATCAGTACACTCCTTACATCAGTTGCAGAGAAAAGAATTACCAGATGAGCTAGGTCAGTCTACTAAACCAGCCTTAGAATACATGCCATAGATTACAGAAACGACGAAGTCGTGGCTCACACTGGAAATGCCCACAGGCATTTCCACTTGAGTCCCAATGTCCCTGGACCTTGTATTGTAAGTGGATCTTGTAGCAATGTAATTTAAGTGAAATTTGAATGTTACAAAGGTTATGAAATTTAAATTTGCAATATATTACAAAATTTATGTTAACAACATATTGTGGAAATTAAACTGTTGACAAAATTTAAATCACTAAATAAGTTTAATTTAAACTTAAAATATATATGGAATTTAAATTAACAAAGTATGACAGAAATTATACTGCTGACAACACTTTTGATCACTAGTGAAATTAAATTTAAGCTACCCAACAAAAGTTATGAAGTTCCCACCAAAATATTGATAGCAAAGGCTATCTGAATATTAAGCAGTAGCTTTCCAAATACTTATCTAAATATAAAAATAAATTAGCCTATGTGACTACAGGAATTCAAAATATATATTAACTACAGTTTAGTATATTAAAAAAAAACCCTCAAAATTATTTCAAAGACTAATCTGCAATGAAGAGCTTTGCAAATAATTATTATTATTAGTCATATGATGCAAGGAAGCCTGAGGTTTATGCTGCACCAGTGAAAAAAAAAAATTGAGTACCCTGAGAGAGAGAAAGAAAGTAGGAGGGAATCACAAAAAAGAGAGAAGAATGATGATATCCAGCTCAGGACCCTGGGTAATGATACCCTTTGTTCAAATTATTTTTTGATATTTCTTAATTCTTGTTTGAAGCTAGTAGGTTCAGTAGTACAGGATATTGCATTGTGTATTTGGAATCAGTAGGTTAATAATGTCTTAACAGTAATATTGTTTTGCAATTTATATGTAAAAATTATCTGGTGTTCATCTTTTACTATACATTAGTAAAATAATAAGAGGAGTATACCTCAATATAGTGTGTAGAACACTTCCGTATGATACCCTCCAGAAATTAAAACAGAAAAAACGAAAAAAATCAATATTTGATTTTTTTCGTTTTTTCCGTTTATATTGAGGTATACTCCTCTTATTATTTTACTAATATTATCAACGTAGAACATATTGAGTAGTACAGCTCTGATTCATACTATTTAACTATACATATAAATTTTGCAATTTAGAGGTAAAAATTATCTGGTGTTCATCTTTTGTATAAATTTTTGGGTTAATTTTTAGTATATGTTACTAGCCCCTGCTGATTGTTCTTAAGGGTGACATTGATTCATGACAATCTCTGCCACCAGTTGTATTGATAGGCTGTTTAATTACTGGTAGTTTGCATTAGAGGGAGACAGTTAACCTGGCCTCTAGACCTTTCCCTGTTTGCTGCTGGGTTAAAATTTGGAAAATATTTTCTAATTTTAATGGGGGAAGTTACCACATACTGGACAATGAGGGGGGAAGGTACCATATACTAAAGGTTAATCCGTGAGGGGTTCAAGCGAAAAATGAACTAGTTTCTGTTTGAGTGAATTCCAGCCTGCATTAAAATTGAAAAACTATTTTTCGATTTTAATTCAGTGGCAAGGGGGGAAAATTACCATATGCTATTTATTCCATTTTTTTGTTTGACCCCTTCAGTATACAGTAACCTTTTTTTCTTGAATCCCTCCTGAATTGTGGTATAAACTATTCTGACCTCTTTAACACATGCTACTTTTTAGTAAGTTAGTCAAGATCCCAATCACTGCAAAGAAAGCAACAGGTGACAGAGATACTCTGAATCAATGTCAGGCTTAGGAGTGATCAGTTGGAGTAAATACTGTATACTAAAAATTAACTAATTTTTGTATATGGAACTTTATTTTCTTTATGAATGCTGAGGTCAGGGCTGGATTTCCCATTAGGCACAGGGCCTACAAAGGAAGGGAAAAATTAAAAAAAAAACAAAAAAACAAGTTCACTCTTTTCACTGTGACTAACGAAAAATGAGATGAGAAAACTTGTGCAAAAGCAACTCTAAGAGCTTCAATTCAATATGCATACAATATCTAGTGATTGTTCTTGAAACTAGAAGAATTGAAATGGTAGCTCCATCAACTTGAGGTGGTTTATCATTTATTATAGTTGAAGCTTGAGTTATGTTAATTGATGTGATTCACAGTCAAAGTGTTAAAAAATAAAAGGGGGTAAAACATTTTACCCCCTTTTAGCACATTTCGGAATAAAAGGGCCTAGGGCCTATGGACACTAAAATTCAGCCCTGGCTGAGGTTTAAAAAATTTACACTTATTTTGTTCAGTTTCACTGTTATATTTCAGTCTAAAGCAGGTATGTTGAATTGGCAGCCTACAGGCAGAGTGCTGCTCAGTTGTGTTGGTTTGGCATCCCATAGCAGTAACAGCAGCCCAATGTGATCTGGGCAGACTGTCTATGTGATATCAAGCAAAATAAATTGATTATATACCTCCTGAGTTCTGTAGTTGCTTGCATTTTTTAATTTGTGATCGTGGTGTTGATAGAAAACCCAGTTGTCGTTAAAAATAATTAGTCTATCTTCTTCATTCAAACTAGACAATGCACCAACTTGGGCTGAAACTGCATATTAAAATTTTTTTTACAGCACAGGTAACCCTTGTATAACACAGTAGTTAGGTTCCTATAAAATCTTCTGTTGTGCGAAACTGTGTTACACGGAACTAAGAACTAGTACAAATAGGGAGTTACGTTCCAAAAGCTAACAAAAATACACCATTTTTTTTAACTATTGGAAAATTTTTATTAAAAATAGTAATAACTGAAAAGTCTTACACACTGTGATACATATATGTCAGATAATGTGTGTCCATTTAATTTTCTTCCTCTTCATTGTTGCTAAACATAAGCAAATGAGAATGTTTTCTCTGTTGCAGAATATCTTCAGCTTCTGAACTTCTTCAGCTCTCTTTAGAAAAATCAGTAATTTGTGTTTGTTTGCTTTTGCTTGATAAAAAAAAGTAAAGTGCAGCCATTATCAACCGACTGCAGGATGGAAGCCTCCTCAACAATTCATGCTGAGGGAAATGGACCATAATCTGCCACGCTGGTCCAGTGCAGGTTGGCAGATCGACCATATTCAGCAGTCAGGGGCTTGAACCCCGGTCTACTCAAAGAGCGTATGCTACTGTACTCCCGCTCCTGCCCACTCGGCTACGGAAATGTGGACGTATTTTGCTTGATAGATCTTTGTAAATTTCATGGTATGGAGCTAAGCATTTTTGAAGCTCCCCTTTGAACTTTGTACTCCTTTCAGTCAAAGGATCTGCATTCAAAAAATAAGATTATAATTGCTCGACTAAGTTTATTTCTTCCTGTATGCTTTTTTGGTGTAAAATTTGGAACTTCAGCATTTTCATCTGTGCTATCATCCTCTGAGTTCATTTGGTTTACCTCCAATTTGGTTTAAATCTGCTTTGCTATAGTAGTAGTAGTGGCATGTGATGCAAGAAAGCAAGTGTATGAGCTTATGCAGCATCAGCCAAAAAAAAGAAAAAAAAAAAATCACACCATTCCCTACAAATGCCTGTCCAGTTCCTCCTTAAATTTATTTAACCTATCAACTTCCAAAACGACAGATGGAAGTTTGTTCCAGCAATTAACCACCAGCTGGCTAAAGGCAAATTTCCGCTCATCTATTCTACATCTGTCTTTTCTTAATTTGAATTTATGCCCCCTTAGGTTCGTAATCTGAACAAGTGGAAGGATTCCATCAGAATTCAGTGTGCTCAACCCATTCAAGGCCTTATACACCTCAATCGGATCACCTCACAGGTGCCTAGTCTCCAGCCACTGCAATTTGCAGAACTTAAAAGCCTCTCTTGGTAAGAGGATCCCTTCATTCCCCTCACCAATCTTGTTGCCCTTCTCTGTACAGGCTCAAGCAAATCTACATCCTTCCTAAAATGAGGCCTCCAGACATGTATGCAGTACTCAAGACGTGGCCTGACCATTGCCTTATACAGAGGGACAATCACCTCTTTTTCCCTGCTAGCAAAATTCCTATATATCATTGACAAAACCCCATGACCTGCCCTGGCAGCCTGTCTGCACTGCTCAGAAAACTTCATATCTGACTGCACAATTACTCCAAGGTCTTTTTCATTTTCTACCACCTTAAGTGTAGTACCACACAGTTGGTACGTTTCTCTGGGGTTACTTCTACCCATATGCGGTACCTTGCATTTGTCAAGGTTAAACTTCAGTTGCCACTTCTTAGCCCATCTGCCCAAATTATCTAGATCCTGTTGCAGTAGCACACTGTCATTAACAACCCTGCCAACCTTTTGCTCCAATTTGTACAATAGTCTTCCATGTGCAACAGTGTCAAAAGCTTTCCTGAAATCCAATATGATATCAAAATTATTTTTTGCATCCAGTTCCTTTGTAACCACATCATAATATCCTATCAAATTTGTCAGACAAGACTTTCCCTTAACAAACCCATGCTGTGTCTGAATTATTGCTGCAGTCTTGTCTAGATGATCCTGCAATGCATCTTTAACCAGTGACTCCATTATTTTACCCGGAACAGAAGTTTTTCTGCTGGTAATTCTTGAATGTCTTCAGAAGTTATATCATCAAAACCTTCAAAACAGTGTGATATTAGAATATGCTATGGACTTAACATATTCTAATATCACACTGATTCCGTTTTCTGCCAGTTCGACTGTTTTTCCTGAATGAACTGATTCTGGCCATACATTTTTCCAATGCTCAATTAATGTTGACAGTTTTACTTCTTTGAGTGATAAAGCTATGATTCCGATGCAGCTCACAACTGAAAAATGTTTCCATGTCTGCTGATGGAGGAAAAATGTATGTAAATGTGTCTTGGAAAAATGTATGGCCAGAGTCAGTTCATTCAGGCAACATGGTCGAACTCAGGCAACGTGGTCGAACTAACAGAAAACAGAATCGGTGCGATAGTAGAACTTGTTAAGTCCATAGGAGGGGAAGGTTTTAATGATATGACTTCATTAGATTTGGAATAAGTTTTTTCCAAAATCCATTGTAATGATTTTCTGATGTAATGAGTTTTAAAGGTGTATATATATAATGCCTTGATCTAATGCCCGAATAAGAAGTTGTATTACTTAAATCTTTTGGATGGAAGGGCGTGTTACCCAATAGCAATAAAACTCTGAAATCTAGATGTTTTCCGCTTTAAATAGTTTCCCACAGCTAGCACAAAACAATTTAAAAACCATTCTTTAAATAAATCAACGGTTACCAAAGCTTTTTTTTTTTTTTATTTGCTTTCCAATATACTGGTAACACGTTTTTATTTACACCTTTCATTGCAGAGGATTAGGGGACCTATAAACTAGCATAGGTTTTATCATGTAATCTTGGATGCGTTACTGCACATAAGTAATGTTACACGATCTTTGATGCATTAAAACCTGGTGCAGTTTTCTCTTATTTTGAAATAAATGCTATCGGGAATTTTTTCCACCAAAGACCTGTCTCATTGGCATAAACTTGATGTGTATGTATCCGTGCTGTTCAATAATTTTTTGAAATTCCTCTGCATACTTCTTGGCAGCATCATTATCAGCCGTTGCACTTTCCCTTTGAATTCTTATGTTGTGTAACAAGAAGTGGTTTTTAAATCGCTTAAACGACTTCTACTGGCAACAACCTCCGAGTTAACAGAAGATTCTCCACCTTCTTTTAAATGGTTATAAATTTTTAGTGCCTTTTATTTAAATACATTGCCATCCGTGATAGCAGAAAAAACGGATCCATTGGGATCCGTTTTTTTCTGCTATAAATCCAAATACTGAGTGCTTTTCCGTTTTCCCAATTATTGGCGCTCTTGGACGAGCTGTCATATTTGAGGAATTGAAAGATCCTGCAGCAACAGAAGTTCTAATTTTCTGTTAATTTTTCTTTATGGTCCAGATTGTTGCTTCATTTAAATTTTAAACTTTTTGCAACGAATGATACATTTTCCCCTTTTTAAAGATGATCCAAAAATTTGTACAGTACTTTTTGTACTTTCCTTAGGCATAAATTTAGGGCTGGAATTTTAATTCACGACAAAGAAATTATTCCAATATGGTTCTCAAAAACAAAGTTTAGTAACATATACCCAGAAAAATTTATTAACGATCAAATAAAAACCAACATAACCTAAAAAGTCACGAAATGCATGCTTCAAAGTCACAATTTTTTATAGTCTCAAACAAGCACAGAACCTAACATGGAGATTTCCCAACAAAATAGAATACAGGGATTTCCCACTAATTTTTTTGTTGCATAATGAATAGAGAGTCAACAGCAGGATTCACAAAAAAGAAAGAACAGAAATATTGAAAAATTACATTCAACATAATAGCAGTGTTTTCTCCCACACAAAAGCTCAAAAATACTATGTTATGCAAGGTTTGCAGCAATTCTTTAACCGTATTAAAGCGAAATTGTGTTATACAAGCACCGTGTTGCGCAAGGATTTCCGCAATTTACCAATTGTGTTGTAGAAGTACAGTACTGTACGGGGGTTGCCTGTATTTGGATTTTCTTGTACGTGTTATATGGAAGTGTGGTTAAACCCTTGCAAATGGTAATGTATTCCAGCTGTCCAAATGTTTTAAAATTTGTAAGTTATTTGCATTTTATACTCTGAATATTGCATGTGAGCTGCAATACTGGCACAATGCAAATGTTTTCATGGATAATGTCAAAAAATTAGTCCAAGCTAAAATTTTCAGATTATTTTACTGTTGAATGGAATAAGTACCAGCTTCAAAATTGGGTAAACTAGCATCATAATTATCTTAAGAACCATCACTAAAAATATATTGCATTCTACCTACAAGAAACTTCTTGCATTTAATTAAAATTATATACTCCTTTTGATTTTTGTCAATTTTGCTGCATTTGCTAGATGATAATTTTGATTTATTACAATTACTTTGTTCAGAAAAGGGCATAGGTATTTTTCTTTCAGTTGGTTTCATTCAAATAAAAGCGTAAAGAAATGAACGTAACGCTTTATTTAAACAATAGAATATGAAAATTACAAATTGTAAATTTTTGATAATTTACTGTACAAAAATCTCAGTCTTTTAAAAATTGAAGAGAGTCAAAAAAACTGGCATGGCATTTAGGAATATGATTAGTTTGCAGCAAACTTATGAGATCTTGGTAAATTTAATTTGCCAGAACAATTAATTTAATTTTATTAAATTAAATTACATTTTAATTTAATTTTATTTAACTGCCACTCATTCAAAACATTTCACAGGTGGCCAATTTATTCAAAAATGTTTTGAGACATCTAATTTTTGCCTAGAAAATGGAAACATTTTCAAAAACATAAGCCTTAAAACACACAATATCTAAGTGTGGACATAGCTAACGACTTACAGTTAAGTGCTGATAAAGACATTAAAGCTTACTCCATAGCTATTGACCAGAGAATAGATATTAAAGCTGCAGCTCAGCTTGTAGTGTTTATTTGTAGTTGAGCCATGAATTCATGGTCCAACCAAAAATGCAATAATGGAAGAACTTTTAAAGCTAATTCCCATGTAAGGAACTAAAATTGGAGAAGATATTTTTGAAGTAATATATTAAAAAATTAGGAATTTCCTGCTATGACTGGTTCTAAAAACAGCGTCATACAGAAATTAAATAAAAAATTTAGTGGTAAAATTCTTTCCATTGCATAATTCACCAAGATGTTGTGCAGCAAAATAATATTAGACCATGTTTTTAAATTGAGTTGTATTAATTTATCCATGCACCCTTTGGATTGAATAATCTCCAGTTCCTTCTTTTTTTGTCAATGTGGAAAGTGAATACAGTATGAAGATTTGACAGCAATGCAGAAACAACTGAAATGTTTTTATAATTTGAGAAGTGAAATTATTATATTTTTAGGGATGAAACAAGATATCACTGATGTAAAAATTATTAAATGGTAGTGAGATTTGACATTTTTAATTGACTTAAGCATTATTATTATTAGCCATATGGTGCAAGGAAGCCTGAGGCTTATGCCTGCACCAGCCAAAAAATTTTTTTCTGAATTACCCTAAGAGAGAGAAAGAGAGAGAGAGAAGGCAGTCACCAAGAAAAGAAGAATGATGATATCCAACTCAGGACCATACTCAACAGATGTGAGCCCCTGGGGTTATTTAGATGTATTAAACCTCCAAATTCAAGCTAAAATGAACTCAAAATGGTCTGCTAGGTGGCCTAGTATATGAAATTATATTCCTTTCATGCTCCTGTTTATTTGTGATAATAAGTTTTCTTTGAACTTTATGTTGAATTGTTATACAGTGCCTCATGCTGGATCACTCCTAAAGTAACTTATTTTTAATCTTAATTACTGTATTGCTAACATTGTTGACCAGTGTATAGTCACCATTCTGCAACCTAATTGCTTTCTTTTGCCACTTTGACCTTTTGAGTGAGAGTTGGGGCAGTGACTTACTTCTCCTTGGTGTCTGAAACAGTGATGTTCACCATACAACTGTGGGTAATTTCATGTGGTGTGTTTCATTTGATTGAACATAATACCTTTAGGTTTTTTTTTTTTTTAATTGTTATTAGGATTTTCTTATTGACAGTGATCAGTTTAATTATACTCTCATAACGGTCTTTTTCAGTGACTTGACAAATCCATGCTGTTTCTGAACTATTACTGCAGTCTTGTCTAGGTGATCCTGCATCACTTCTTTAACCAGTGACTCCATTATTTTCCCAGGAACAGAAGTTAAAGAAACAGGTCTATAATTATTTGTGTCACCCTTTGAAGCCCCTTTGTGAATTGGAGATACATTTGCACATCTCCAGTCCATGGGGACCTCCTCTGAATCTAAGGATGCTCTCGTAATTATGGCTAAAGTTTGCTTACTTTCCTTGCTGCTTCCTTCAATATAATTGGATATATTCCATCTGCCTCAGGTGCCTTTTTTAGGTTAACTTCTACGTTCAACAACAGTTGAACCACCAAGTATAGTAAATAAATTTGATGAATTTGAAGTGCTGATCAAGGCATCAAAGGCAGATATTGTTGGGATATCCCAGATATAAGCAGTGCAGAACTGGAATTTGGGGAGTACTGTGTACAGAAAGGATACACAGGGTAGGAAGGGAGGAGGAGTTATGCTGTTAGTGTAGAAACACATAAAATCTAAGGAAGTGCATCCAGTTGACATGTGTGGACAGTGCAATGTTGAGTCGGTTTGGTGTGACATAAACACTGGAAAGGGAAAATGACAGTAGGAGTGTGTTATAGGCCTAATGACTCTGATGAGTACAGTGAACATTGTGCAGAGAAATAGTGGGCCAGTAAATCAGAATGTCTTTTAATATAGGATTTTAACTTTCCAGATATTGACTGGAAGTTGTAGGTGACCATTCGCACACTAGCAAGACTTTTTGTGGATTTACTGGAGGATTGTTTTCTACAGCAACATTCATGCATTAAGAATTTGCAGATAAAGGAACCACTAGGTGATCACAGTGTACTGATGTGGATTTACTTAAAGATGTAAATACCATGACGGGTAAAGGAAAGGGTTTTTGCTTTTATAAAGGTGACTACAGTGGTTTCAGAAAGTTTTTAAATTGCATACAGAGAGATCAACTAACGATGTTGCCAATGGTGAATTCTAAATGGGAAGCCTTCAGGGACTTAATCTTGGAGGCTACTAGGCTTTTCATACCAACTAAGAAATACTATTCAAGGATTACTTATGTAAACTCTAAAAGGAAGAGGATGAATCAGATTGGTCCGCTTAACATAGATGGTTCGACTATTGATGATCCTGCTCAAGTAGTTGATAAACTGAATGAGTATTTTGCATCTACATTCACACATGAGGAGTTATTCAAGGAGGGGAATGGCAGACATTTATCAAACTCTAAAAGGGAGCTAAGTGATTTTGTAACAACTGAGATCAAAGTGGAGGAGAACTTTTTGAAATTAATCATAAAAAAGGCACCTGGGGTGGATGGAATCTATCCAGTTATATCGAAGGAGGCAGCGAGGGAAGTTAGCAAACCCTTGGCCATAATTGAGAGCATCCTTAGATTCAGGGGAGGTTTTTGCATCCTTTGCAAAAGGATGCAAAATCTTTGCAAAGGATGCATCCTTGCCAAGAATTTCTCGTAATAAGCCTTTGCTTGCCTAACCTCATTTGTGACTTGATTACAGACTAGCTTATATCTGCCATAGACTGGAGATGTGAAAATTTATCCCCAATTCACAAAGGGGGTTTCAAAGGGTGACACAAATAAATATAGACCTGTTAGTTTAACTTCTGTTCAGGTAAAAATAATGGAGTCACTGGTTAAAGAGTTGATACAGAATCCCTAGACAAGGCTGCAGTGATAGTTCAGAAACAGCACGGATTTGTTAAGGGGAAGCGTTGTCTAACCAATTTGATTGGATACTATAATGTGTTTACATGCGCCTCTGTAGCCAGGTGGGCAGGAGTAGCACAGCATAGTACACGCTTCTTGATTAGACCGTGGTTTGAGCCCGTGCCCACCAAATACGGAGGATGCAGAAAGGTCAGAGAATGACCACCACATATCCCCCAGAAGCAATATGGCCTAAGTTGCTAATGCTCCTAAAAACTAAATAACAAACAAACACAATGTGTTTACAAAGGAACTGGATGCAAAAAATAATTCTGACATCATATACTTGGATTTCAGGAAGCTTTTGATATTGTTGTACATGGAAGACTGCTGTACAAATTTAAGCAGTATGGCATTAAGGGCAAGTTACAGCAATGGATAACGGAATGGTTGAGTGGGAGATGGCAGATAGTGGTAATAAATAGACACTGCTCTACATGGATTAATGTTATCAATTGAGCTCCCCAGGCTTTGGTGCTGGGCCCATTGTTGTTTTGTGTATTTATCAAAGATATCGATGAAGGTATATTAGGCTTAATGTCCAAGTTTGTGGATGATAGAAAGGTTGGCAGGGTTGTTAATGACAGTAAAGACAGTATTCTACTGCAACAAGATCTAGAAAAGTTAGGCAGATGGGCTGAGAAGTGGCAACTGAAGTTTAACATTGAAAAATGCAAAGTACTGCATATGGGTAACAGTACTACAATCAGGGTACTGTTACCCATATGTTACCTGGGGGTAATTGTGCAGTCAGATATGAAGTTCTCTGAGCAGTGGAAACAGACTGCCAGAGCAGGTCATTGAGTTTTATCAATGATATATAGGAATTTTGCTAGCAGAGAGGAGGAGGTGATTATCTCCTTATACAGTCGATTCCGGTTATTTGGGACACATCGGGACTAGTGCATTTTGGCCCGATTAAGCGGCTGCCCCAATTATCCGAAGTTTCACGTAAATAGTTAAAAATACAATGTACTCCCCCCTCCCCCCATTTACAATTGATTCACTGTACAATCAAATCACGTTACAGCGAACTCACCACAGTAAAGTACACAATACGATGTGCAGTAAGCGCCGGTCATTGTGATCACGTTTGTGAATTGAATTTTAATTCAATTAAACAGCGATTGTAATTAGCGAAAATAGGAGGAATATTAACCACAGGCTATAAAAGCAAAGATATATTAAGCACAAATTTACTCTTTATTACCTTACCAATTAAAAAATTAAATGATATGTGAAATTCGAAATAATTAATACGCACTGTAATATGTACATACTAACTAAACTAGTTGACATTTCTGTTCACTGACATTTGTGGGTGGGGATTAATATTTAAAACAGTAAAAAGATAAGCAATGAATAACAAAGAACACGGCGCACACAAATTGCAAGTAACACAATACGCGCAAGTGAGAACCGAGTAACAAATTACGAAGCTTTAAAAATAGGAATGAAGAGAAGATTCTGAAAATTGTTTTTTTTATATGATTGAAGATTCCATGGAAGTGTAAACACATTTCACCGTAATAACCCACAGAATTCCAGCTGTCGGCATTATCACAAATTCAGTAAGATCGAGTTTACAATCAGTTTATGATAGATTTCACTAACAGAAAAGCCCAATAAACAGGTGACTGCTAATTGTTTTTATTGTTTTATGGTTGTGACCTCCAGAAATCCGACTGAACTACGTGGTACCAGTGCTGAGGTCTCCTGCCCAGATTAAACAGCATTTTGTCCCAATTAAGTGAAGTAAACCCCGCTTATTTTCTCGATTGGTTTCTGTTCTTTAAGGTTTGCCCCAAATAAACGGCTGCCCCGATTAACCGGTGGCCCAAATAACCGGAATCCACTGTATAAGACAATGGTCAGGCCACACCTTCAGTACTGCGTACAGGTATGGAGGCCTCATTTTAGGAATAATGTAGAATTGCTAGAACGAGTACAGAGAAGGGCAACAAGATTGGTGAGAGGAACAAGGAGGTACTCTTACCAAGAGAGGCTTAAGTTCTGCATGTTGCAGCATCTGGAGACTAGGCACCCGCGAGGTGATCTGATTGAGGTGTATAAGGCCTTGAATCATTCGAGCTGGCTCAATGTTAACAGAATACTTCAGCTTGCTCAGACTAAGAACCTGAGGAGGCATAGATTCAAATTGAAGACAGTTGTAGAATAGATGTGCAGAGGTTTGCCTTTAGCTAGCAGGTAGTTGATTGCTGGAACAGACTTCCATCTGTTGTTGTGGACGTTGATAGCTTAAATAAAATTTAAGGCTGAACAAGACAAACATTTGGTGTGACCAGATGGACAAAATGTGGTTTTTCTTTTTTTGGCTGATGCTGTATAAACTAGTTTTCTTGCATCATATGCCTCTACTAATGCTAATTTCTCCTCCTCTTTCCTCTCCGTTATTACAAAATCATTTAGCTCCCTGTTAGAATTTAGTAAACTTCTGTCCTCCTCTTTCTTACAGAATTCCTCATGTGTGAATGTAGATACAAAATACTCAATCAGTTTAACAGCTATCTGAGCTGTATCATCAACAGTTGAACCACCAACATCAAGTACACCAATCTGATTCGTACCCTTAATTCTATAGTTTACCTAAGTAAAGATGTCTTTGTTGTTTTTCTTTGCATCCTTTGCCAAGAATTTCTCATAATAAGCCTTTGCTTGCCTAACCTCATTTGTGACTTGATTACAGACTAGCTTATATCTGCCATAGGCTTCTGTGTCACCTGATAATTTATATACATCCCACGCATTTTTCTTCTCTGCCACGAGCCTCAACAAACAACACTATGTCCACATTACTCGGATCTTCGTGAGCCCCTGTCTGCTATGTATCAGCTATTTTTTATCCACAGTTCTTAATGAATGGTAATGAATCGTCTTTCTTGGACTCCAAAGAAAAGGTTAATCTTCTGCAAGAATTTACTCATAAAAGCTTTCAACAGACATGGATAAATCATCAATAGTACTTCAGTTCCTATAGCTATGCCTACACCTTCTTCATCTCCAATTCGTGATACAACAATCATCATTACTACTACAAAAAGAGGTGCAAAGAGATGCTGCTAAACAGTTGGTAGTGTAGCACATTCTCTCATATCTTTAGAGAGAAGTCACAAGTTGGAAGATGAGCTTGATAGGGAGGAAGGCATTGTCTTGGTGATTGGGCAAAAGTGTCTAATATTATGTTTAATTCATTTAATCCCTTGGATTCAAATATTGATGGGTGGGTTGGTTCACATGGGGTAGTAAGGCAGGAATTTTAATTTAAAAGTATACTGCAATGACAAATGCTTACGCTGAAGAGAAAGATGGCTCATTTAGTTCAAAGTGACGTAGCCCAGTGGTCAGGAGCGAGAGTGCATAGTATGCATTCCTTGAGTGGACCGGGGTTCAAGCCCGTGACTACTAAATATGATAAATATTTGTATTGACGATTTATTGTAAACTATACTGACTTGGTTGTCATGCCGGATTTGGATAGGAGATGCTACAGTGACAGTGCACATGGCTTGGTGGTGGACTGAATCTAGCCACTGAAGTGCACTATCTCTAGCAGAAGCATAAACTGGGAAACATAATCAAGTTTAGAATGGACAAGAGATTAGAAGAGATGAAGTATGATCAATTTGTACCGATCTCGGGGATTGAGATTACAGCTGTGTATTTCCAAAGCTCTTCATAGTGGGTTATGTTTTGAAATAATATTGAGTTTTCTTTTTTATTTTAATATACTAAACTGTAGTTAATATATAGTTTGAGTTCCTATAGTCACGTAGGTTAGTTTATTTTTTTATTTAGATAAGTATTTGGAAGCAGCTTAATATTCAGATAGCCTTTGTTATCGATATTTTGTGGGGGGGGGGAACTTCACAACTTTCATTGGATAGCTTAAATTTAATTTCACTAGTGGTTAAAAGTTTTGTCAGCAGTATAATTTCTGTAATACTTTGTTCATTTAAATTCTGTAATCTTTCTAAAGTTCAAATTTTACCTAAATAATGGTTGTTACAAGATCCACTTAAAATGCAAAGTCCAAGGACATCGTGACTCAGATGGAAATGCCTGCTGGAATTTCTGGTGTGAATCACAATTTCGTCATTTGTATAGTCTGTGGCATGTATTCTAAGGCTGGTTTAGTAGACATACCTAGCTCAATTGATGATGATTATTTTCTTTGCACCCAATGAAAGGAGTGTACTGATCTCAAATTAGAACTTGGTGTGTTACAAGAAGAATTTGAGTCTTTAAAACAAGGAGTGCTTGCCCTAGAAACAAATGTAACTAGGAGTTCGTCAGGGACTCAAGTATCTTGTTAACTGCCAAGTGATGCACCACCCGATTTGGGTGCCAGAAAAGAATAGTCAAGTGCAGGCTGCTCTGGTTGAAGGTGATGTAGTTTTATTGGGAGACTTGATTGTCAGGGAAATGGGTAACATTTTTTGTAATAAAGATAGATAGTCCAGAATCAGTGTTTTGCCAAGAGCAACAATTGATCATGTTACCAACAGATTGTCAGATTTTAAGGGAGGTAAAGAGAGCATTATTATTCATGTGGGGAGTAATAATAAAATATTAAAATGCACCTGACCATCTGTTGGATAAACATAGGGTCAGAATGTGTATATGCCTGCAATTCTGTGATAGAAGGGATTATATGCTGAAAGCCTTGTGGATTAACTCCTGACTTGAGGGAATCTGCAAGGCTCGGGGGGGGGGGTATTTTTATCATCGAAGCCCACATTTCTAGGTAGAAGGAATCTATTTTGTAGAGATGGTATTCATTTGAACAAAGATGGTGCAAAGATTTTTTTCAGTATCATTGAGGATACCTTAAGAGTTCAGGGAACTACTATTTGGGGAAGATGGGTAATTTAGATGAACGCTTATTTGATGATATGGGTCAAAGTAATGCTTGTACTCACCTCAAGAATTCTTGTTTATTGATACAGCAGCAACTGATGATAAGAGGTTCTGAAGGAAGCAACGTTTGCAAATGAGAGGAAGATAAAGCTTGGGATAAAAATTTAAATAACTTCAAGGGGTGTGTCAGAGTAGCAAACTGTAGAAGATCACTTAGTCTTAACTGTGTCTATTGTAAGGTCAGGGGTGTTGTCAATAAAATGGCTGAATTTGAACTCCTGGTTAAGACAGCTAATGCTAACAGAAATGTGGTGCCACCCGGCTACTGGGGATTACAAGTTCCACTACAGCATGCATAATGTATTTAGGAAAGACAGGGACAATAGAAGGGTTTGGAGGGATCATGTTTCTTAACAAAAGAGCTTTTGCTGAGTCTGAAGTTGCATCTGCCAGAAGAGAATCTGTATAGTGTGAATTAGTTGAAAGCAAAGGTATAATGAGAGTGAGAGTAATCTATAGACCAGAAGATTGTGATGAGAGTCTCTACATGCAGATGGAATGGGCAAGCTAGCATGAATGTCTTATTATGGGTGACTTTAATCTGCCCCAGATTGATTGGAATAAGTGGGAGTAAATATTTTTTCCATGAAGAAATATTTTTTAAATAAACCAGATGATTATTATTTGTACCAGCATGCAAGAATATTTCTGACATCATCATTACTGATGAATCAAAAGACATTAAAGTACAGGAAACTTTATCAGGGAGTGATCACACACTCGTCACGTGGAAGATAAAGAAGGATGTTGCAGTAGTTAAAGGCATGGTTTTAACTTCAGAAGAGGGAACATTGAAAATTTAAGGCTCTATATAACATCTCTTAATTGGGAAAATCGCTGAGTGAGAGCATTTATGCATTCATGGGCAGAAGCCATGAATGCATACATACCATTAAAAAATATATTTCACAAGGAGGATGATTGCAAAGCTGGTCGGTTAAATAGAACAGAAAAAGAGCATGGGATAGTTAGAGTGGTGAAAAGTACTGAAGCCTACAACAGGTACAAGTTGATCTGTAATAGTACCAACAAATAAGGTTAGGGAGGCCAAGGTTGTGTATGAGAAAGCATTGGCTAGGAGAGCAATGAATGGGGACAAGGAAATTGCCACGTATGTGAATATAACAAAGAAGAGAGCTAATCAGATCAGACCCTTGTGCATTGGATGCGGGAAAGGTCTTAGATAACCCAGCTGACGTTGCAGATGAATTGAATGGGTAGTTTGCATTGGTATTTACTGATGAAAGACCCTTTATGCTGAGAAAAGGATATACAAGTAGTAGTAGTAGTGGCATGCGATGCAAGAAAGCATCTGTATGAGCTTATGCAGCATCAGCCAAAAAAAAAAAAAAAAAAATCACACCATTCCCTCCAAATGCCTGTCCAGTTCCTCCTTAAATTTATTCAACCTATCAACTTCCACATTGGCAGATGGAAGTTTGCTCCAGAAATTAACCACCCGCTGGCTAAAGGCAAATTTCCACACATCTATTCTACATCTGTCTTTTCTTAATTTGAATTTATGCCCCCTTAGGTTCGTAATCTGAACAAGTGGAAGGATCCCATCAGAATTCAGTGTGCTCAACCCATTCAAGGCCTTATACACCTCAATCAGATCACTGCGCAGGTGCCTAGTCTCCAGCCACTGCAATTTGCAGAATTTAAGCCTCTCTTGGTAAGAGGATCCCTTCATTGATGCAGTCACAAAGGAACTGGATGCAGGGAATAACTTTGATATCATATACTTGGATCTTAGAAAGGCTTTTGATACTGTTGCACATGGAAGACTGCTACACAAATTGGAGCAGTGTGACATTGGAGGCAAATTGCTGCTATGGATAAAGGGGTGGTTGAGGGGGAGAAGACAGAGAGTGGTAATCAATGGACACTGCTCATCATGGACTAATGTTATTAGTGGAGTCCCTCAGGGCTCAGTGTTGGGTCCATTATTGTTTTCTGTATTTATAAATGATATTGATGATGGTATATCAAGCTTAATGTCCAAGTTTGCAGACGATACGAAGGTTGGCAGGGTTGTCAAGGACACTACTGACACTATGCTGCTGCAACAGGATCTGGAAAGGTTGAGCAGATAGGCTGAGAGGTGGCAAATGAAATTTAACATTGACAAATGTAAAGTACTACACATGGGAAACAGCAACCCCAGAGCAACGTATCAACTCTGTGGTACTACACTGACAGTGGTAGAGAATGAAAGGGACTTGGGGGGTGATTGTGCAGGCAGATATGAAGTTCTCTGAGCAGTGCAGACGGGCTGCAAGAGTAGCTCATGGAGTATTGTCAATGATATACAGGAATTTTTCCAGCAGGGATAAGGAGGTGATTATTCCATTGTATAAGGCAATGGTCAGGCCACACCTAGAGTACTGTATACAGGTCTAGAGGCCTCATTTCAAGAAGGATGTAGAGCTGCTGGAACGAGTACAGAGAAGGGCAACAAGATTAGTTAATGGAACAAAGGGGTACTCTTACGAAGAAAGGCTTAAGTTTTGCAAATTACAGTGTCTGGAGACTAGGCACCAGCGAGGTGATCTGATAGAGGTGTATAAAGCCTTGAATGGTTTAAGCATGCTCAATGCTGATGGGATTCTTCCTCTAGCTCAGAAAAATCACCTGAGAGGGCATAAATTCAAATTGAGGAAAGACAGATGTAGGATAGACGTGCAGAAATTTGCCTTTAGCCAGCGGGTGGTTGGTTGGTGGAACAGACTGCCATCCCTTGTGGTGGAGGTTGATAGCCTAAATAAGTTTAAGGCTCAGCTGGACAGGTATTTTGAACGAACAGAGGGGTGAAGTGGAAGTGGGGTTTTTTTTTTTTTTTTTTTTTGGCTGATGCTGCATAAGCTTGCTTTTTGCATCAAATGCCTCTACTAATGCTAATGCTAAAGTTAAGCTAAGATTAAACTAGAAAATAGTAGTGGATAGAAGATAATTAGTTAGGGAGGTAAACGAATTTAAGGTGGTTAACAGGCTAGATGACTTTAGCCCGACCGATAGCCCAGACAACGAGATCAAAGTAAAAGGCAAATAATGGTGATAGTAAAGAACCAATAATACTATATAACATGTTATTGGATGACAAAAGATAGTCAGCTGTTGCCATATAAGGAGAACGGAAATAAGGTGATAGAAAAGTAATAGTACCTCAATTCCCCTCGAATTACTCTAATAGTTCTTGAGGTATGAAATGTAGAAAAAGATAGCATATAGATAAAGTGAAGGAAGAGTAGTAAAGCAAATTTACGTTGGAACATACCGGGAGCGTAACTTCCCGTCCCTTGTTGTAAGAGAACCTGGTATTGTAATAGAATTAAACAGCCATTTTGGAAAGTATAAAATAAAATATATTCTTGAATGAAGAAGAAAGGAATGGCCAGTTCCTGATTACTTACGGCGTAGTATAACGAGTAAGGCAAACTTACCACAAAGACGAGACGCGGGAAAAAACCACGTAGTGGCGTGCGTGTTAAAATATATAGGTATAGTGTATGGTGCCAGCGCCCTCTTACTGGCAAAAAGGTTGGATGCTAAAATTATATATTATAGTTTAAACCAAGATAGCCCGTGGGCCAACAGTATGTTAGGCTAGTAGTAAAAGGTTCTCATGAAAAATGAAAGAAGAGTAAGGCAAGAAGGAAGCTAAGAATTGATTACTACCTTAGAAGCAAATACAGGTACAACTTTTTCAATGAGCGTAAGCTGTATTAAATATGCTACTAAGGCAGTGCCTAGTTATGTACATATATACAGGCTCTGTATAAACCGTCAATCTGATATAATCCAGTGGGGGAAGAGTTACTTCCTCAAAACAGTAGTTATAATATGGTGGTGGTCAAGATTATTATGGAATTTTTTTAAAGCTATCAACATAGCAGTATGTAGGTTTATATTTATGAAGCGTTTTGGGAATCCATTCGCAGATAATTTATGTTTAAAGTCTGTAAGAGTGCTAATTATATAGCCAGCGCTATTGCATATTTTAACCAATCTCATACTTTGCGACAATATTAAATTTTTTTGTATTCTTATAGAGATATTAGAGTGCCAGTTTGTAAGGCTGATGGTGTTAAAGCCAAACGTGTTTCGTTTGTCGTAAACGAAGGTGTCTAACTTATTATTGTTCAACTGTATATTAATATCCAGGTAATTGGCAGATTTGGTGCTATCTATGTTGGTCGCGACTATTTCTAATTCCGATGGGTAGACATCTCCAGAATCAGTGAGAAAGTTGGGATGGTTAAAAACGATTAAGTCGTCAATATATCTGTAAAAGGTAATATCTTTATTAATATTAACTTCAAAGTGATGAAGGTACAGATTTGCCACCAGGCTAGAACTACAGGCTCCCATGGCAATCCCCGTTTTTTGTTTATATATGTTGGTGCCATTGTAGATGTAACTTTTGAAGATGCAAATATTAGTCAGGTCATTCCCATATTGCAACTTGCATGGTAGAAGGCTATTATATTCTGTGTAATAGTGGTCGAGTACATGTTTTAAATTATCGTGCAGAATGCTAGTAAAGAGATTTTTAAAGTCATAGGTGCTGATATGTTCAGTGGTATGATTATTGTGCTTTAGAAATTCTAGAATAGGGTTATTATTTCGGATAACTCTGGGGTTATCAATGCTGTTGAAGATGATACTTAGTAGATAGGCCAGTTTTTTATGTGGAGTTTTAGCATAACTATTCCTGCACGATGTAATAAATCTGAAGCTGATAGGTGTTTTGTGGAATTTAGGTATACAGTAGACAAATGGAAAGTTAGTGTTTGGGTTGTTAAATTTTAATTTTTTATGCATAGCTAATAATTTTTTCCTGATAGTGGTGCTATTTGTGGTCTCAAGTATGTAGGTAGAACTGTGGTTCAGTTCGTTTAGCACTGTGGTAGTATAGAATTTTTTGCATATAAAACTGTAATTGTTGGCAGCTTTGTCTATGGTGGTGATGATGAACAAGGCCTGCAACTTTTTTAATTGTTGCTTAGCTATGCCCAAATCGAAGGTCTTGGCCAGCAGTGAGTTTCTGTGTAGGGCTGCAAGCTGTTTATGCACCGCTTGATAAGTGAGGGATATCCATTTTTGGAAAGCTTCTAACGGTATATTATACTTGTAGGATAATTTTAAACAAAAGTGCATGAAGTCCTGGTATATAAGTTTATACATCTTTTTGTTGTTGCATGTGGTGTTAGGCCTAAATTTAAAACCGTAGGAAAGCAAGTTACGTAAATCAGGATCAGTAATGATGTTAAGGTCACCAGTAATGACGTGTTTGTGATCTTTGTCTACATAAGTGAGATATTGGGGCAAATGGCATAAACATTCAGCCTCAGCATCACTTTTGTCCAGGTTGCATACTACCTGTTTATAATTGCAGACAGTAAGTCCTATCGGTTTATTGTAACTGAATCTAGTACTTATAGTCACATTATTAATGGGCAAATCATGTTTATAAATATTCAAGAGATGGTTGAGGTTTATGTGATCTAACAAGTTGTAACTAAACTTAATGTTAATGTATTCTTTAGTGGCATTGTAGTTCTTACTGAGTCTGTATCTGAAGATATCGTTCAGTAGGTGATTCAATTGTACGTTAATATGTTTATAGGTAGCATTGGCTTTAGCTAAGGCTCTGAGTTTACTCAGTTTCAGAATGAAGATATTGTCGTGTATAAGCTTAACCGGTATGATAGGTAAATCCCATGAGCTTAATAAGTCTGCAAATTTACCCAAGGTATTGTTAGTATGCGTTGCTATTTGGGCATTAGAAGAATTGTTAGCTGTAGCTATTTTATATTTGAAGGCGGGTCTTTGGACCATGTGGAATAAGTTGTAGACACACGTGTCCGTAGGTTTTTTGGTGTAGCAGTGCCCGTTAAATAGGCTATTTAATCCATAAGGGTAAAGGGTTTTGTACTTCAGTATGTTGGAGTTTTCTAGTTCAAGCCTGGTTCTAAATTTATGTTCTATATCTAAGATGGTGATGGTGATGTCATTAAAGTTATGCTGCTGGAAATGTTGTATTTCTATGTCTTTTAGGTTAACATTATTTTTGATGTGCGATCTGTGCGTATTAATTCTGATGTGTAATTTACCCCCAGTTTGTCCTATGTATTTAGCCAAGCAAGTGTTGCATGTGATAAGGTATACTATGTCTCTAGCATGGCAGAAGGTAGGAGCCTCAGCACGGTTAGTGACGTGTTTGGTATTCATCGAGGGGCAAGTTTGACATCGAGTATTCCTGCAGGTATTGAACTTTAAGAGATTAATGTTATCTGAGGGAAGTCTGTCCTTAGCCTGTGTGGTGGCTAGTTGCGATCCGAGGTGATTATCAAGGTCTAGTATCTTATTAATCGTAGTATAATCAGTATGCAACCTGGACAAAAGTGATGCTGAGGCTGAATGTTTATGCCATTTGCCCCAATATCTCACTTATGTAGACAAAGATCACAAACACGTCATTACTGGTGACCTTAACATCATTACTGATCCTGATTTACGTAACTTGCTTTCCTACGGTTTTAAATTTAGGCCTAACACCACATGCAACAACAAAAAGATGTATAAACTTATATACCAGGACTTCATGCACTTTTGTTTAAAATTATCCTACAAGTATAATATACCGTTAGAAGCTTTCCAAAAATGGATATCCCTCACTTATCAAGCGGTGCATAAACAGCTTGCAGCCCTACACAGAAACTCACTGCTGGCCAAGACCTTCGATTTGGGCATAGCTAAGCAACAATTAAAAAAGTTGCAGGCCTTGTTCATCATCACCACCATAGACAAAGCTGCCAACAATTACAGTTTTATATGCAAAAAATTCTATACTACCACAGTGCTAAACGAACTGAACCACAGTTCTACCTACATACTTGAGACCACAAATAGCACCACTATCAGGAAAAAATTATTAGCTATGCATAAAAAATTAAAATTTAACAACCCAAACACTAACTTTCCATTTGTCTACTGTATACCTAAATTCCACAAAACACCTATCAGCTTCAGATTTATTACATCGTGCAGGAATAGTTATGCTAAAACTCCACATAAAAAACTGGCCTATCTACTAAGTATCATCTTCAACAGCATTGATAACCCCAGAGTTATCCGAAATAATAACCCTATTCTAGAATTTCTAAAGCACAATAATCATACCACTGAACATATCAGCACCTATGACTTTAAAAATCTCTTTACTAGCATTCTGCACGATAATTTAAAACATGTACTCGACCACTATTACACAGAATATAATAGCCTTCTACCATGCAAGTTGCAATATGGGAATGACCTGACTAATATTTGCATCTTCAAAAGTTACATCTACAATGGCACCAACATATATAAACAAAAAACGGGGATTGCCATGGGAGCCTGTAGTTCTAGCCTGGTGGCAAATCTGTACCTTCATCACTTTGAAGTTAATATTAATAAAGATATTACCTTTTACAGATATATTGACGACTTAATCGTTTTTAACCATCCCAACTTTATCACTGATTCTGGAGATGTCTACCCATCGGAATTAGAAATAGTCGCGACCAACATAGATAGCACCAAATCTGCCAATTACCTGGATATTAATATACAGTTGAACAATAATAAGTTAGACACCTTCGTTTACGACAAACGAAACACGTTTGGCTTTAACACCATCAGCCTTACAAACTGGCACTCTAATATCTCTATAAGAATACAAAAAAATTTAATATTGTCGCAAAGTATGAGATTGGTTAAAATATGCAATAGCGCTGGCTATATAATTAGCACTCTTACAGACTTTAAACATAAATTATCTGCGAATGGATTCCCAAAACGCTTCATAAATATAAACCTACATACTGCTATGTTGATAGCTTTAAAAAAATTCCATAATAATCTTGACCACCACCATATTATAACTACTGTTTTGAGGAAGTAACTCTTCCCCCACTGGATTATATCAGATTGACGGTTTATACAGAGCCTGTATATATGTACATAACTAGGCACTGCCTTAGTAGTATATTTAATACAGCTTACGCTCATTGAAAAAGTTGTACCTGTATTTGCTTCTAAGGTAGTAATCAATTCTTAGCTTCCTTCTTGCCTTACTCTTCTTTCATTTTTCATGAGAACCTTTTACTACTAGCCTAACATACTGTTGGCCCACGGGCTATCTTGGTTTAAACTATAATATATAATTTTAGCATCCAACCTTTTGCCAGTAAGAGGGCGCTGGCACCATACACTATACCTATATATTTTAACACGCACGCCACTACGTGGTTTTTTCCCGCGTCTCGTCTTTGTGGTAAGTTTGCCTTACTCGTTATACTACGCCGTAAGTAATCAGGAACTGGCCATTCCTTTCTTCTTCATTCAAGAATATATTTTATTTTATACTTTCCAAAATGGCTGTTTAATTCTATTACAATACCAGGTTCTCTTACTACAAGGGACGGGAAGTTACGCTCCCGGTATGTTCCAACGTAAATTTGCTTTACTACTCTTCCTTCACTTTATCTATATGCTATCTTTTTCTACATTTCATACCTCAAGAACTATTAGAGTAATTCGAGGGGAATTGAGGTACTATTACTTTTCTATCACCTTATTTCCGTTCTCCTTATTTGGCAACAGCTGACTATCTTTTGTCATCCAATAACATGTTATATAGTATTATTGGTTCTTTACTATCACCATTATTTGCCTTTTACTTTGATCTCGTTGTCTGGGCTATCGGTCGGGCTAAAGTCATCTAGCCTGTTAACCACCTTAAATTCGTTTACCTCCCTAACTAATTATCTTCTATCCACTACTATTTTCTAGTTTAATCTTAGCTTAACTTAGTTGTCACCCTTACAGATATCCTTATGATATCTATCTACCATTCGTCAGGAATAACAGGCAGATGATAACAGAAACTGATAGCTCGCCAATTGTAGGAGGACACATTGTAAGGGTTAGCCCTTGATAAAGTCCTTTGCAATGTGTCTCCCCTATCCTTACTACAATTAGCTTGACATAATTATTTAATAATTTTCCTTATATATATATATATATATATATATGTTTCAATTTTGCTTATAACAATTATGTTTCCCTACCAGGTTATTACCATGGACCAGAGACAGCTATGACAGCTATCACAGCCATTAGCTACCACCTGCTCATTCACACTATGTTCATATATATATATATATATATATATATATATATATATACAGCACTACCCCGCACAGCACTAATAATTGGTACCAAACTGTTTCATGTTATGTGACACCATGCTGATTGAAGTATAATTATAATGGGTTTTAATTAAATGCATACCCAGAGAAACAGATTATAATAAATAATACTTTAAACAAATTATAATAAATCTATAAACAATTTGTGCTTGATAGCCAATTAAAAGGATTTGAAGTAAAAAATATTGCAAAAATTTTATTAATGAAAAGGTAGCATCATGAGAGATGAGAAAAAAACTTTGTTTATTTAGGGATTTCAATAATAATCTGGTGAAGTTGTCTCTTCTTTTTCTTAGCGTACAAGTCTTTGTAACATTGAATCCCATCTTGTAAAATTTGCCGTACCTTGATGCTACGTTCAACATCCAGATCTCAATTGCCTCGCAGGCAATTGAGATCTGGATGGTGAAACCCCCCCCCCAAACTTTCTCCAACTTAAGAATTATTTTCCTCTCCTTCGTATGCAGTCTGCTTGTCAATTTCAAAGAGAGTTGCATCATCTGTCATTTGCATGTGAGTCAACGCAATCATGTACATTCGCAGTTTCCAAATTTTCAAATCCCAAGGCTCTTCCAATCTTCACAATGTCTTCGGCAGTTGTCTGAATTTACGATTCAAAACCAATGAGATCATTTGCCAAATGGGGGAAAAACATTCTGCCAAACAGAATGCATGTTGTTCGCAGTGATTTCTAGCCAAGATGTAAATATATTTTCGGTCGTATTTAAAGGGGAAAAAAAAAAAAATTAAAAATAAAGTTTTTTTTTATTTTGAAAAGAAAAGTTTGAATGTTGTCTCGTCCGGATGGAATTAAGAATACTGAACACTGTTGCATGCTGCATTGACTGCCTGAGGGGAGTTATTGGCACATGATGTGAAACAATAGAGTTGGCACTGCAGCATATATGTACAGTACGTGTCTAGGCTATGACGACACAAGCATATATGTACAGTAACTGTCTAGGCTATTGAATGAGTTTTAATATGTACAGTAAATTTGACTTAAACTTAATTGAAAACTGTGTTATAGTGTTATGGTCCTTGAGGTTGTCATAGACATTCTCTCAGATATGCCAGACAAGCTGTACTTGCTACTGATGGAACTGATATTCGGGTGACACTCAAGTCAAGTGGACCCAATTTCGACGAAGTCCGGACAGTCTATAACAGCCAAATCCTCTGCTTGCACCTTCACGATGGTGGGACTGTTAGTAATCCTGGGTATAACCTCCATGCACAAGTACATGGTGGGTGACCAGCCATGTGTGAACCAACGTAAGCAGGGGTTGAGGTGTGGTGCCCACACCACATGGAGGAATGCCACACCCCCATGTTACCAGGCAGTACTAGGTGGTAGATGACTTTCATCAACAGGTACAATACCACCACTTTGCTTATTGGAGGCTTAAAGTGTTTAGTCTCTAGAGCTAAGTTCCGGTCAACCCTTCCCCATCTCTTCCATCATGCAGTAGGATTGATGATTTTGAGGTTATGATGAACATCGTGGCGAGATCCATTATTCCTTACATTTTGAGGGTACAGCTCTAAATTGGTGTTCGCTGGTCAGCCGCTGTTGTTGTTATTTGGGTTTTAGGAGCATTAGCAACTAAGGCCATATTGCTCCTGTGCGGTGGTCATTCCCTGACCTTTCCGCATGCTCCATATTTGGTGGTGACGGGCTCGAACCCCGGTCTAATCAAGAAGCGTGTACTACGCGCTGCTGCTCCTTCCCACCTGGCTATAGAGGCGCCGGTCAGCCGCTAGTTAGTACATCGGACCAAACCTATTGGTAACTCTCTAGTAGGCTTCCACATCAGCTAGTGTATAATCTTGCTACCTCTACTCTGCCAGATAGTGACTGGAGGGAGTCCGAGTAGTGTACATGAGGGGGGCATTGTCGAGGCCACGTTATGTCAAGGATCTGGGTATATTCTTACCATGTGTACGCCATATCCAAAAATTTCATTACTTCATACAGCATGTCCCCTCCCCCCTCTTTTTCTTACTATTGAAAACACTATGAATTGTCAAACTAATAGAGCAGGCTTATCTGCGAAAAGATCTAAACCTCCCAAACACTTCCTAATTCATTTCACAAATATATGTTGTCTTAATTCTAATCTCAAAGATGTCCATTTCCACTTTCAGTCGGCCAAACCCAATGTACTTTTTCTGACAGAATCTCAGTTATCGGTTGATTCAACTACTGCTCATCTCAGATGCCCAAATTATTTGCTGTATGATTCTTTTCACCTCAAAGGTGGTACTTGTGCATGTGTCCATTCTGATATTCCCTGCCAGAGACTTGGCAATTTGGAATCTCCTCTCTTTGTTCTCTGGCTTAAAATCTCTCTACCTGATTGTGTTAAATTCATATGTTGTCTCTACTGTTCTCCCAACTCCACTAATCACTTGGAGCTCTTTGCAACTTGATTTTCTCCAGTCCAACTTTCCTAACAGTGAGGTAATTTTCCTTGATGATTTGAATGTTCACAACTCCAGCTGGCCGAGATGCTAAGGCTTTTGCAATTACTAATGACCTCGCACAGATTGTTCATTTACCTATAAGAATACTGGACAATCCTAAATACAGTCAACACGCTTGATCTTTTTCACACAAAAAACCCTTCTAAGTACATGGTCAAAGTGAGATGTACTCTAGGCACCTCAGATCACAACTTGGTGATTGTGTCTTCTCCAATGGAGCCTCTATCTCATGGCTATTTCCAACCTCGTATTGTTTACCATTACAAGAATGAAAAATGGGATGTCCAGCGAGATTTCTTTTCTTCTTTTCCTTGGTCGGATTACTGTTTCAAAACTTCTGATGTCAACATTTGCTCAGATCGTGTCAGTGAAATTATTCTTGCAGGAATGGAATCCTTTATCCCACACTCCTCTTTAAAATTTCGTCCCTTATCTAAACCTTGGTTTTGCTAAATGTGCTAAGGCTGTTCAAGAGAAGAACATTGCATATCGTAATTGGCTTGTTTCTAATTCTTCAGTTTCATTTTCTGCCTACACCAAAGCTCGCAACAATTTTTTTTTTTGTTAGTTTTTGGCGCATTGGCTTCTGTGGCCATAATGCACCTCCCAAAGTTTTTGCACTACTCTGATCCAAGCCCGAGGCAGGATTCGAACCCGCAACATTTGGGTTGCCAGGCAGGTACTTTACCCACCCGACTAGCCCGGTCGGCAACAATTGTAAAGCAGTTATTAATCAGTCCAAACTAGAGTTTGAACAGGCTAAGAGTAGAAAACTTGCTTCTTGCCCTAATGGTAGCCAAGCTTTCTGGTCTCTTGCCAAAGCTATTGGCCGCAACTTTTGCCCATCTCTGCTCCCACCTCTGTCCAAACCAGATGGTTCTGTTGTCACTTCAGCCAAGGATAAAGCTGACCTGCTAGCATCACATTTTTCTTCAAACTCATGTATTAATGATCTTGATAAAACACCTCCCACCATTCCTAACATGCTCCATTCAATGCCTCCTGTGGTCTTCCATCAAAAGGATGTCAGGAGGATTTTGACGAATCTTGATGCTAAGAAAGCTCCAGGTCCCGATGGTATTTCTCCACTTTTGCTCCTGAACTTACTCCTGTATTTTGCCACCTTTTTCACTTTCTTATTCCAAAGGTGTTTCCTTCTGCTTTTAAGTTTGCTCATATCCAGCCAGTACCTAAAAAGGGTGACAAATCCCTCCCATCACAATTACTTCTACTCTTTCTAAAGTAATGGAGAAATCAATTAACCACCAACTCTTAAACTATCTAGAAACCTTCCATGTGATCAATGATCGCCAGTATGGATTCTGTCAATGTTGATCCACTGGTGATATTCTGATTTATGTTACCCATTTATGAACTAACTCAATGGAAAGGTTCGGTGAAACACAAGTAGTTGCTCTTGACATCTCAAAGGCTTTCGATCGTGTTTGGCATAAAGGTCTTCTAAACAAACTTCCATCTTATGGTTTGCCAACTGTTTTTTGGAATTGGTTATCCAGTTTTCTCTCTGATCACTTAATAAGGATGATGGTAGATGGCTGTCTGTCTTCAAACTTTTCCACTAACGCCGGTGTTCCCCAAGGTTCAGTTCTTCCCCCACTCTTCTGCCCTGCTTAATCAGCTTCAACTTCTTGAAAATCTGCTACCAATTCCTTAAATGCAGATCTTCAGGTAATTCTCCAGTGGGGCAAAGATAACTTAGTTAATTTCAATCCTTCTAAAACTCAGACTTGTCTTATATCTCGCAAAAAGATTCTTCTGCTCCTATGCTTATCTTTGGTGACACTCCGATTTCTAGGCAAAATGATATATCTCTTTTGGGGTATATCATTTTCTAATCTCTCTTGGCACAGGCACATTACAAATACTGCTTCCTCTGCATCTAAAAAACTTGGTTTTCTCTTTCGCTCTCGGCGTTACTTTTCTTCCAAACAGCTGTTCACTCTATATAAATCGCAAATCCGCCCTACTATGGAATATTGTTCCCACATCTGGGGTGGTGCCCCCAAAACCTCTCTTAGGCTTCTTGATTTCATTCAGAAGAGGGCAGTTAGGTTAATTAATGATTCATCTCTAACAGAGTCTTTCCACTCACTGTCTCATAGATGTACTGTTTCTGCTGCATGCATGCCTCTTCTACAGATATTTCCATGGGCACTGTTCTTCTGAATTGGCTTCTACAATTCCCGCTCTCTCTTTCAAAACAGTCCGAAAACGTGCACCCACCAGCCAACATCCATTTACTGTCCAACTTCAAACTCACAGAACCAACTTTTCATCTTCCTCATTTATTCATTCAACTGCCGTTTTCTGGAACAAATTTCCTTCATACATATTTCTTGAAAATTACAGTCTACAGAAGTTCAAGTCCAATATCATCAAATATCTTCTTTCGTCTTCTGAACCTCCAAGCGAGATTGAGAAGACCCAAGCACAGTACTAAGTACTATAGGTTCTAATACCTCTCGTCTTTGGGGTTTACATAAAAAAAAAAACAAAAAAAAAACAGTGAAACTTGTGCTGTTTGAAGCCGTGCTAAGCAAGGTATTGCTGTATAATTACAACAGTATGTAACATATGGATTTAAGACAAAGAATTTGAATGGTGTTTAAAGTACAATAATGTACTAAAGCCAAATTAATAAAATAAGAGTGTTTCATGCATTAAAAGCATTCAGAGTTAGCCTTTAGGCCAATAAGGAAGATAAGATTTTAGAATAAACATATTTGGTATAAAAGTATACCCACTGAGCCATGAGGAAAAAAAGATTTTGATAGCCCGAGTTGGTTTAATGTGTTATACGCTATAAATAAACAAATAATTAATAATAAAATAAAATAAATGCAAGTAAAATAAAATAAAATGATGATGTGGCATATTAGGATACATTAAATGGTGCATTTATGAGGGCTAGCATCATTCAATACATCCAATCAATAATTGGCAAAGACTATCTGTTTCTGTTTGTTATCTGCTAGTATAGCTAGGTCGAAATGATCAAAAATTATCCAAATTATATTAAAATTATAATTACCATATTTGATGACATATAAGATGCACTTTTTTTCGGAAAAAAATGCCTGAAAAATTGCCCTGCATCCTATATGTGGAAGTGAGCCTTACCTCATCAGCATCGAGGTGTGTGGGCAAGTTGTATTTTGTTGTTCAGTCAGAATATATAAGTTCAGAATAATATAAGTTTAAAGTAACTTAGATAGAGATTTTGTAGGTATTACTTAGTATCGGAAAGGGTATCAAATACACGTGTTTACCGTTCGTAATATCCGCCATTGTTACGGGAAAATTAATCAGTAAAATCTATTAATCTTGTCGAACTTCATTGGCAATTAAATTGTACTTTTAACTATACATATAACCACTTAGGTTACGTAACATAAATAATTAGTAAAAACAAATAATTAATACATAACTTGATACGAAAGTTATATAAAGGGATTTCGTAGATAACACTCGTTACTGAAACGTAAATATTCCGTAGATAACACTCGTTACCGAAACGTAAATATTTCGTAGATAACACTCGTTACTGAAACGTAAATATTCCGTAGATAACACTCGTTACTGAAACGTAAATATAGCGTTATAACTGTGTTCGGATACAAGTTTAGGATTTAATTTTGTACAGAAATTGAAATTTTATTGCAAGTAAATCTAAATCATGACTCAAACCAGAGCAGCAAAGCAAAGGGCTCAAGCTAATGGGAATGCTGTGGCCCAGGGGAGAACTGAGGGGGGCAGTTGTCCTCTGAATCACAGCCTTGTAAGATGCACTATTTGCTTGATGTTTGCGGAGCAGTCAAGTATGGGACATGATACTGCCATGGGGGATGTCTTTGTGTGTGTGCGATGCAAGGAGTGTAGGGAGATAAGGCGACAACTCAGCGTTGTTATGGGCCTATATGAGAGCTTGAAGGACAGGGTGGATGCCCTCGAAGGATTACAAGTGAGGGGCCCATCAAGCTCTCAGCTGCCCACACCAATGCCAGAGCTTGCACTTGGTCATCGCGCAACACAGCGGCAACCCCCAAGGCAGAATGCGCTGGTCCCAAAGGAACTAGTAGTTGTTGGTGACTCTATTGTCAGGGAAACGGGAAACATGCTTTGTAAAAAGGATAGGTGGAACAGGACCAGGGTATGTCTGCCAGGGGCAAAAGTTGATGACGTTGTAGAGCGGATATCATCTTTTAAGGGCACAAAAGGTGATATAGTTGTACATGTTGGCACTAATGACATTAAGAGTAGGAGACCGGCGGAATTACTTGACAAGTACAGGTCACTGATGAAAAAAAGCCGTGAATTAGGGTTGAAATTGAAAGTGTCTGCAATTCTGCCCAGACACGATAGGAGGGAGTATATGATGAGAGCCCTGTCAATCAATTCGGCCCTGGAAAGATTGTGCAAGGCTCAAGGGGTAGAATTTTTTTCAGCCTGGTCTGTACTTGTTAACAGGAGAGACTGCTTCTACAGGGATGGGATACACTTAAATAGAAAGGGTGCAAGAATGTTTGCTGATGCTATCGAGGCAATGTTAGGTGGGTCGGAAAACTGCTAGATTGGGGGGATACAAGGACTAACAGATTAACAGTAGCCACTGGCAGAGGTGAAAGTGATTCTTGCACTGCTTCTATTGGAATGAGCCGCAGCTTGGAAAATAAGATGCAGGATATTTCAGAGACTGCTGGGAATCATTGGGATACAAGTAAACACATGGGTTGTGTTAGGTTAGCTAAGAAAAAGAACAGGTGCATGTATACTTGTGTGTACACCAATGCCAGGAGTTTAGTAAATAAATTTGATGAATTTGAGGTATTGCTCAAAACATCAAAGGCAGATATTGTGGGGATTTCAGAGACGTGGTGTCACACAGATATAAGGAATGCAGAACTGGAATTTGGGGAGTACAATGTCTACAGAAAGGATAGACAGGATAGGAAGGGAGGAGGGGTTATGCTATTAGTTAAAAAAACACATAAAATCGAAGAAAGTGAAGCCAGTCGACATCGATGGACAGGGGAGTGTCGAGTCAGTTTGGTGTGACATAAGCATTGGGAGATCAAAATTGAGAGTAGGAGTGTGCTATAGGCCTAAGGACTCTGATGAGTATAATAAGAAACTGTTCGGAGAAATAGAGTGGGCCAGTAAATCAGAGAGTCTTATAATGGGGGATTTTAATTTCCCAGATATTGACTGGAATTTGGGGGCTGGTCACTCACACAGTAGCAAGGCTTTTGTGGATTTATTGGATGATTGTTTTCTACATCAGCATGTTCGGGAGGCAACTAGAGGGAGTAATACTCTTGATTTGATTATCAGTAGTGATTCTTCATGCATTAAGAATCTGCAGATAAATGAACCACTTGGTGGCAGTGATCACAGTGTGCTGAAGTGGGAGTTACTCAAAGAGGTAACTACCATTAGGGGTAAAGGGAAGGGGTATTGCTTTCGTAAAGGCAACTACAATGGACTGAGACAGTATTTAAATTCTATACAGTGGGATCAACTGATGATATTGCCAACAGCAAATTCAAAATGGGAAGCATTCAAAGAACTTATCGTGGAAGCTACTAGGCTTTACATACCAACTAAGAAATATTGTTCAAGGTTTAGGCCTAAATGGTTGTCAGATGAACTAATGAGGCATATGGCAGAGAAGAAAAATGCATGGGATACATACAAATTAACACGTGACACAGACGCCTATGATAGATACAAGTTGATCTGTAACCAAGTTACAAAGGAGGTTAGGCAGGCGAAGGCAGATTACGAGAGATCCTTGGCAAGGGATGCGAAGAAAAACAGCAAAGAGTTCTTTACTTATGTAAACTCTAGAAGGAAGGGGATGAATCAGATTGGTCCACTTGAGATCGATGGGTCAACTGTTGATGACCCTGCTCAGGTAGCTAACAAACTAAATGAATATTTTGCATCGACATTCACACATGAGGAGTTATTCAGCGAGGAGAATGCCAGAGGTGTATTCAACTCTAGCAGTAAGCTAGAGAATCTTGTAATAACTGAGAGCAAAGTGGAGGAGAAATTGTTGAAGATAAACACAAGAAAGGCACCTGGGGGTGGATGGGATCTATCCAGTTATATTAAAGGAGGCAGCAAAGGAGGGAAGCAAACCCTTAGCCATAATTATGAGAGCTTCCTTGGACTCAGAGGAGGTACCCATGGACTGGAGATGTGTAAATGTGACCCCAATTCACAAAGGGGGATCAAAGGCTGACACAAGTAATTATAGACCTGTGAGTTTAACTTCTGTTCCCGGAAAATTAATGGAGGCACTGGTGAAAGAAGCACTGCAGGATCATCTAGACAAGACTTCAGTTATAGCTAGGACACAGCATGGTTTTGTTAAGGGTAGGTCTTGCCTGACCAATCTGATTGGATACTATGATGCAGTCACAAAAGAACTGGATGCAGGGAATAACTTTGATATTATATACTTGGATCTTAGAAAGGCTTTTGATACTGTTGCACATGGAAGACTGCTGCACAAATTGGAGCAGTGTGGCATTGGAGGCAAATTGCTGCTATGGATAAAGGGGTGGTTGAGGGGGAGAAGACAGTGAGTGGTAATCAATGGACACTGTTCATCGTGGACTAATGTTATTAGTGGAGTCCCTCAGGGTTCAGTATTGGGTCCTTTATTGTTTTCTGTATTTATAAATGATATTGATGATGGTATATCAGGCTTAATGTCCAAGTTTGCAGACGATACGAAGGTTGGCAGGGTTGTCAAGGACACTACTGACACTATGCTGCTGCAACAGAATTTGGAAAGGTTGAGCAGATGGGCTTCGAGGTGGCAAATGAAGTTTAACATTAACAAATGTAAAATACTACATATGGGAAACAGCAACCCCAGAGCAACGTATCAACTCTGTGGTACTACACTGACAGTGGTAGAGAATGAAAGGGACCTGGGGGTGGTTGTGCAGGCAGATATGAAGTTCTCTGAGCAGTGCAGACGGGCTGCAAGAGTAGCTCATGGTGTATTGGTGTATTGTGTAATGATATATAGGAATTTTTCTAGCAGGGATAAGGAGGTGATTATTCCATTGTATAAGGCAATGGTCAGGCCACACCTAGAGTACTGTATACAGGCCTGGAGGCCTCATTTCAAGAAGGATGTAGAGCTGCTGGAACGAGTACAGAGAAGGGCAACTAGATTGGTGAATGGGACAAAGGGGTGCTCTTACGAAGAAAGGCTTAAGTTTTGCAAATTACAGTGTCTGGAAACTAGGCACCAGCGAGGTGATCTGATAGAGGTGTACAAAGCCTTGAATGGTTTGAGCATGCTCAATGCTGATGGGATTCTTCCTCTTGCTCAGAATAATCACCTGAGAGGGCATAAATTCAAATTGAGGAAAGACAGATGTAGGATAGATGTGCGGAAATTTGCCTTTAGCCAGCGGGTGGTTGGTGGGTGGAACAGACTTCCATCCCTTGTCGTGGAAGTTGATTGCCTAAATAAGTTTAAGGCTCAGCTGGACAGGTATTTCGAACGAACAGAGGGGTGAAGTGGAAGTGGTTATTTTTATTTATTTATGTTACTTTTTTTTTTTTGGCTGATGCTGCATAAGCTTGCTTTCTTGCATCAAATGCCTCTACTAATGCTAATGCTAATATTTTTGTTTCTGAAGGATAACGGGACACCCTAGGGTACTTTTGGACTTGCAGAGTTGTTTGGAATCAGTTCCAAGGATGTTTTGAAAGCCAGGAAATACAGGAAACGCCTTAGACGGTGATGGCAGCTTCAAGATTCTTCTCCAGGTTTCTCAATAGTTCGCCGATCCTTTAACAGGTGGCTTGACCAGGTTGCCGGTTAGTTCTGTGCAATCTTTCATGATGTTGAGTGTGTCTCCGTGTACAGTAGTGTACGTTAATTGTGTGTGAAGTGACTATAATCATGACAGTGAATTGTAATCATTGTGGGTGTCTGAAATAATATAAAGAATGGTGTTAGTAGTATATCAGTTTTGGCCTGCTGTGCTCATGGCACAAAACTATCGCCATTTTTGACATTAAAAACGTTTTAATGGCATTACTCCAAAAATTTTGGGACAAAAAACTGTCATGCGAAAAGCATTATGAAAATTTATTCCAGTTTAATTTATCTTCTACTGGACCAAATTTAATGAAATTTTGCACTGGGCTTCACTTAGCTCTATACTAGAGGAAAAACTTTCAAACCTTTGAAAATTTCAGTAGTTTTTCAAGGATAGTGGAAAATATGAACATGTGGTTAAGGAAATTTTCTCACGTAATAAACAGCGGTCCTGGTGTTAACTTAAGGAAACCATCTCTTCTCATTTGGGACCAGTTCAGAGCCCATAGAACTGAAGTCATTAAAAACAGGGTGAGGTGAATCGAATATACACAAGTAGTTGTCATTCCTGGTGGACTGACAAGCCATTGAAGAATATGAGAGAACAGGGGAACAAATGGATGTGAGAACCCGATCATGACCTCACACCTGCAGGAAGAATGAAGAGGCCCACCACTGCACAGGTGTGTGAATGGGTTAAGGAATCTTGGAGAAATATAAGTGGTAAAATAATTATAAAGTCTTTCAAGAAAGCTGGAATTAGTAATGCCCTTGATGGCACTGAAGAAACTGAGTTATTTGAAGATAGTGATACCAACATTAGTGAGGAAGAGTTTTTGGGATTTGAAGGCAATGTTTGGTTTTCAAAATGACTGAACTTTCCGTTTGCAGAACACTAATGTTTTTTTTCATTCCCTCACTGTCTTTTTGTTCATTTTCAGTTCTAGTGGTAGTTTTCTTCATATAAAATATTTTATAATGTAGGTAAGATTCTTTTATCTCTTTTAAATTGCTGTATTGGTAAATCAATAATAATAATTAAATAATGTAAAGGGTGATTCTAAATTATTGTCGGGGTTTTTGTGGCCTATAATTTTCAAACTGGAAACAACAAAATAAAACTACTTACGGAATAAGAAATTGTAACTCAAAAAGTTTTTTATTTTGCAATGTAGTACTCGCCGCATCAATTTCTGGGAGATATTGATAGCATTACTTCAAAATGGCAACTGTTCATGAGAAGGCCATGTGTGTACTTTGGTTTTTCGAAACAAAGTCCGTTATCACAACGCAACGTCGTTACAGAACTCAGTATGGAAAAGATAATGCTATAATGCTATGCACCACCTTCAGATAATGCTATATGACATTGGTTAAAGCAATTTCAAGAGATTGGTAGTGATCTGCACCGAAAAGGAGCAGGAAGACCGAGCACTTCGCAGGTAGATGTTGATCTAATCCACAAAGCGTTTTCTCAAAGCCACAAAAATCAACTAGACAAGCTTCTTTGCAGTTAGATATACCACAAACAAAGGTCTGGAGGGTTGTTCATAACCGCCTTCACCTCCAAGACTGCAGATTGTGCAGGCCGAAAGATAAACCCTGCCGTTTCAAATTTGCCCAAGACATTTTGTCAAACGTCGAAGCTGATGAAAATTACCTTCGGAGATGGAGATTTAGTGATGAAGCAATGTTTTACGTATCGGGGAGGGTAAATTGTTATAAATGCAGAATATGGGGATCAGAAAACCCTCACACTATTCGAGAATTTGAAAGAGCTAGTCCAAATGTCAATGTCTGGTGTGCTTTGTCATGTTCGGAAATTTTGGGGCCCTTTTCCTTTGCGGAAAAAGCAGTGACAGCGGTTACTTATCTGGACATACTACAGCTGTATCTGTTACATCAGGTAAAAAATCATCAGCCAAATGTGGTGTTCCAGCAAGATGGTGCACTGCCACATTGGGTTCTTAATGTCCGAGAATTTCTCGACATGCATTTTCCTGGGCACTGGGTTGGGCGTGGTGGACTGATTCTGTGGCCTCTGCGCTCCCCCAATCTTACGGTGCTTGATTTCTTCCTGTGGGGCTATGTGAAGGACATTGTGTTTAAGATCTGTGTGACCTCCCTCGATGAATTGAAGCTCAGAATTGTTGCTGCGATTGAACAGTTACACAGCAAATGCTGGAGACCACTTGGAGGGAAATAGAATATCGCTTGGACATCTTACGTGCCATGAAAGGCACGCATGTTGAAGTTGTTTAGCATTGTGCAGTACTGATTCTAAAGGTAATAACACTTCTTGAGTTATACTTTCATATTCTGTAAGCAGTTTTATTTTGTTGTTTCCAGTTAGAAAATTATAGGCCACGGAAAACGTGACAATAATTTAGAATCAATCTGTATTATTATACAGTATTAGTATTTTTTTTTCTTGCTGTTCTGATCACATGTTTAGGATGAGTTTTTTATACTATACACATTAGAATAAATATTATATGCCTAAATATACTAAATTTTTTTCCTTAATTTTCCTTTCTAAAATGGGGGTGTGTCCTATATGCCCATGCGTCTTATATGCCTTAAAATACGGTATATTAAAATTTAGCAGCAAACTGGCAAAATAACAGCTAGCCCGACAAATAGCAGTGAAGCAAATGACACAGAAAGTGAGAGCCAACTATAAATTACATGTGGGGTTAGAAGCGAAAATTCTATTATGCATTAGCATTAGTAGAGGCATATGATGCAAGAAAGCAAGCTTATGCAGTATCAGCAAAAAAAAAAAAAACTTCCACTTCACCCCTCTGTTCGTTCGAAATACCTGTCCAGCAGAGCCTTAAATTTATTTAGGCTATTAACTTCCACAACAAGGGATGGAAGTCAGTTCCACCAATCAACTACCCAATGGCTAAAGGCAAATTTCCGCACATCTATCCTACATCTGTCTTTCCTCAATTTGAATTTATGCCCTCTCAGGTGATTATTCTGAGCAAGTTTGTTTGTTTGTTTTGGGATTTATTGGGTGCATCGGCAACTATGACCATAGTGCGCCATACATACGATAATTATGCATGCCATTTCTTCTCAAATAGAGAAAATGGAAAAAAGGAACCAGAAAGTAATTTTTTTTTTTTTTTTTTTAGCTAACTAAAAGAGGTGATATACTTTAATCATCTTGAGAAAGTTATATATGCTTGAGACATTTGTTTCATTGTTTAAAAGTGAGGTAAGTGTAAGATCTTTTGTTGTGGCTGAAGTGAAAAGATTCTGGCATTCTCTTGTACATTTTGCGCATTCAACCAGAATGTGTTTCACTGAGAGCATTGTATTACAGTGATGTCATTGAGGGGGTATCTCTCCTCTTAAAAGATAACCATGAGTGATATTTGTGTGACCTATTCGCAGACGAGCCAATATTACCTCCTGATGTCGGACTGAACTAAAGCTGAAGGCTATCGCTCAAGGTTTAGCTTGATACTTCGAAGTTTATTATTAGGTTGATTTTCCCATGATAACTGCCATTGGCACATGCATTTTTTCTGGATTATTGGTTGATAGTCTTGATGAGGCAATTTCCACTTGTTCTCGGGTGGTAGGTGAGCTAATTTGGCAGCATTGTCCGCTAGTTCATTTCCAGGAATTGCCATATGTCCTGGGACCCAGCAGAAGTGTATGTTTTTTCCAAGTTCTGATAAGGTATGTAAAGAGCTGACTATTCTTTTCACGACTGGGTGTGTGTGATGTTCATGGTGTTTTTTAGTGCTTGAAGTGCACTTAAAGAATCTGTGAAAATTATGCTGTTGTTAATATCAGAGGACTCAATATGATTCAGTGCAACCTGAATTGCTATTAGTTCCGGCGGAAAATATACTGAACTCACATGATAACTGATAAGCTAATGTGATGTTTGGAAAAACTGCAGCGATTCCAACGTGGACATCATTCTTTGATCCATCAGTATGTACTATGGAAAAGCTGGGAAACTGATCCACTACTGCATGGTATAGTTGCAAGAAGTTTTCTCTATGCAATGTAGATTTATTCCATTTATGCAGATGTAAGTCACATGAGGGTGGAATGACATTCCAAGGAGCAAGAGAGGATGGGAGGCTAAGGTTAAATTTAGTTCTTCTAAGAGGTGTTTTATTCTCATACCCAAAGGACGATTAGCATTATGGCAGTTTTGATATAACCTGCTGTGCTGTGATGTGAAAAGTATGGGCCAGTTTGGGTGTTCTGGCATAGATCTAATTTTACAGGCATAACGTAGTATCAGTTGTTGTCGCCTGATTGAGAGAAGGGGGTTCGTGTGCTTCAGCATATAAGCTATGTATTGGAGACGTGTGATTTGCCCCTAAAGCAACGCGTATTCCACTATGATGGATAGGGCACTAGGCAAGACCTAGTGCCAGCGAAGGGCTGGCACTAAGTTCTTGCACTCCGTCTGAGCAAGAGGCAGAATCCCATCAGCATTGAGCATGCTCAAACCATTCAAGGCTTTATACACCTCTATCAGATCACCTCGCCGGTGCCTAGTCTCCAGACACTTTAATTTGCAAAACTTAAGCCTTTCTTCGTAAGAGCAACCCTTTGTTTACATGCTATTTACTTGTGAAAAGGAAATAATTTTAGTTCTTTTCTTGTGAAAATAAATAACTTATTAAGTAGTGAAAAAGAACAGGCTTATGCTGAATTAAGGCGAAAGGCGGCAAGAGTAGGGATAGTAATAGCACCTCAATTATCCTTGAATTGCTCTAATAAATTTTGAGGTATAAAATTTAGAGTTACAAGTAAAAACAAAGCAAAGAAAATAGCATATAATAATAGAGATATTTCAGATATAAAGGGAGCGTAACTACCCATTTTATTCTATATATATATATATATATATATATACAAAGGGTACTAGGAAAGTTTTGCAATATGACGCAACAATGAATCACAGGAAGCTGCTTGTTGCTGCATGTTGAGACATGTTCATACGTGCATAGTAGCCGCCGCGGCAAGTCGATGGGCTCAGTTATTCATTAGTAGTGAGAGTGTAAAGTGTTTGCGATGGCATCGTGGTCACGAAATGAGATAAGGACAGTTTGCGGTATAATTTCGTGCGTGGTTTAACCATAGACCAGTGCTTAGAAGAAATGACTCTTGCACTAGATGATGATTGTCCACATCGTACAACGATATTCAGGTGGTATAGAGAATTCCAAAGGGGAAATTTCACTCTGGAGGATTCTGAGAGGCCTGGAAGGCCACGAACGTCAGTTACGGAGGAAAACGTTACTGCTGTGAGGAAAATGCTTGACGGAAACAGGCGAGTGACCTACCAACAGATAGGGGATACTTTGGGCCTAAATGCACCAGCAATTCGTTCGATTCTGCAAGATCATTTGCACGTGAAGAAACTTTGTTCTCTCTGGGTGCCGCATCAACTGACTGAAGAGCAGATGACACGACGTGTGACTTGGTGCCGGGAGATGTTAAAAAAGTTTGATAAGGGACAATCTCGGTATGTGAACAACATCGTGACAGGTGACGAGACTTGGCTGTACTATTACGATCTGCCGACCAAGGCTCAAAACAAAGTTTGGGTCTTTGATGATGACGACACACCCGTAATTGTCAGAAAATTCCGATCTGTAAAGAAGAAAATGATAGCTGTATTTTTCAAATCGAGTGGAATTGTGGAACGTGTCGTTTTGGACACGCAGAAGACAGTCACAGCTAAGTGGTATACTGAACAATGCCTACCTAAAGTCATTGGATCTATGAAGAACCTGCGGCCAAAGTCAAGAATGGACACCTGGTACCTCCATCACGATAATGCTCCAGCTCACCGCGCCAAAGCCTGCACCGAATATTTGACCACGACAGGACTGAAACTTCTCGAGCACCCTCCCTACAGTCCAGACCTTGCTCCCTGCGACTTTGCACTGTTCCCGCATGTGAAAATGAAGCTAAAAGGGAGGCGGTTTTCCAGTGATGAGGACCTTCTACGGGCTTGGGACAACGAGTGTGCTTTACTCCCTAGTGAAACTTGGCAGAACTGGTTTAAAGATTGGTTTCGGAGGATGGAGAGGTGTATTGAATGTAGAGGAAATTACTTTGAAAAAATTAAATAAACAAAGCTGTATTGCAAAACTTTCCTAGTACCCTTTGTGTATATGTATATATATATACAGTGGATTCCAGTTATTTGGGCCACCGGTTAATCAGAGCAGCCGTTTATTTTGGGAAAATCTTAAAAAACAAAACTCAATCGAGAAAATTGCCAGGGTTTACTTCGCTTAATTGGGACAAAATGCTGTTTAATCGGGGCAGGAGACCGCAGCACTGATGATTATCCTACAATTGTCTCCGACCGTACCACGTAGTTTGGTCGGATTTCTGGAGGTCTAAACCATAAAACAATAAAAACAATTAGCAGTCACCTGTTTATTGGGTTTTTTGTGTTAGTGAAATCTATCGTAAACTGATAGTAAACTCAATCTTATTGAATTTGCGATAATACCGACAGCTGGAATTCTGTGGGTTATTATGGTAAAATGTGTTTACACTTCTATGGAATCTTCAGTCATATAAAAAAAAAAATAATTTTCAGAATCTTCTCTTCATTCCTATTTTTAAAGCTTCGTAATTTGTTACTCCGTTCTCAGTAGCATGTATCGTGTTACTTGCAATTTGTGTGTGCCGTGTTCTTTGTTTTTGATTGCTTATCTTTTTACTGTTTTAAATTTTAACCCCCATCCACAAATGACAGTGAACAGAAATGTCAACTAGTTTAGTTAGTATGTACATATTACAGTACGAATTAATTCTTTCAATAATCATGTATATTCTTCTGAATTTCACGTATCATTTAATTTTTTAATTGGTAAGGTAATAAAGGGTAAATTTGTACTTAATATATCTTTACTTTTATAGCCTATGGATAATATTCCTCCTATTTTCGTTAATTAGAATCGCTGTTTAATTAAATTAAAATTCAATTCACAAATGTGATCGCAATGACCGGTGCTTATTACACATCGTATAATAATCGTGAATGGTACTTTACAATGGTGACTCCATCGTAACGTGATTTGATTGTACAGTGAACCAATTGTAAAGGGGAAGGTTGTGTGTGTGTATTTTTAACTACTTACGTGAAACTTCGGATAATTGGGGCAGCTGCTTAATCGGGCCAAAATGCACTAGTCCTGATGTGTCCCAAATAACCGGAATCGACTGTGTGTGTGTGTATATATATAAGTGCCTCCATAGCCGAGTGGTCAGGAGCGGGAGTGCAGTAGCGCATGCTCTTTGAGTAGACTGGGGTTCAAGCCCCTGACTGCTGAATACGGTCGATCTGCCAACCCGCAATGGACCAGCGTGGCAGATTATGGTCCATTTCCCTGAACATGAATTGTTGAGGAGGCTTCCATCCTGCGGTGGGTTGATAATGGCTGCCCTTTACCTTTTTATATATAGTTTTAATTCTTTTCAAAATTATGTATACACACTCTAAAAATTTATATTTAAATTATATGTAAATTTTTTTGATACTTTTAAGATAAAAAAATACAGTAAACCCCCACTATTCGCGGTCGCTGATTTAATATAAAATGAAACCTGAAAAAATGTGAATTTTAAAGCGCCGTGAACATTTTCCGCCATAAAAAAAACATGGGTGTGGCTAAAATTATCTTTCCTGGTCAAAACAGCGCTCAGTGGGTGGGGAGAGGGGTGACAAAATCGCAAGCGTGGATGTTTCTCGCTAATCCTTGTTCAGTATGTGTTATGCGCTTGTCATGGACGGTTTCGTCGTTTGCTTTTAATTTATATGCTTAGAAATTGAATAAATTTATAAATTGATATGCTTACAAAAGTGATAAATCTACCATTTTGCAGTGTAAAACAGACTTTTTCGAGTGTGTTAACGGAAGAAAGTGACTTTATTGTGGACAAGTTCTTTCTAACCTGTACAAAAATATGGCTACGAATAACAAGGGAAATGTGAAAAGATCAAAAGTGATGACATTAGCGAATAAAATTGAGTTATTAGACAAAATTTCTAATGGTGAAAGTGTCTCCTCAGTGGCAAAACATTATAAAATCAATGGGTCAATGGTACGATCAATCAAAAAATCGGAAGAAAAAATCCGCCATAGTGTCCGTGAAAACACACTAATTGCTTCAAAAATTTGCTCTGTAACTCGTGATGTTAAATTAGAAAAAATGGAAAAAGCTTTAAATCTGTGGATAGAAGACCGAACTCAAAATATAATTCCGTTAAGTTCACTGATCATTCGTGAAAAGGCAAAACACCTTTATCAACACTTTAGCGAAACTAGTGATAGCACTGGCGGGATAAGTTTTTTAACTAGCAAAGACGTTGGTTTGAAAGATTTCTTTGAAATTTCTAATAAATATTACATTTAATATTAAATTGTTTCTTATTTTCATTTCGATGCCATATGCTTGCATTTCACTATGTACTGTCTATATACATAACCATATTATGAAGGTACATATAATACATACATAGACAAAATTTTAGACTAGTTTTTCTTATATATTTCATACTTTGGAACGGAACCCCCTTTATTACTATGGGAGCCATAACTCAGTATTCGCGTTTTCGGTATTCGCGGCATTTCTCAGGAACGTAACCCCCACGAATAGCGGGGGCTTACTGTATTAATTTTTTTTACAACAATAAAACTTTTTCTTGATGTCCTCTTTCTGCCATATGCTAAGTTATTGATATTCTGAATGGCTCCATGCTCCTCAAATTTATCTTGAAAATGAGTAATTGTTAAACATGTCTGCACTTTTGTTCCATATTGTGATTTCCAAGCATGCTGAATTTCATAGATGTTTTCATATTTCCAATACCATTTTATAATTGCCTTTCTGTCTTTAAAACTTAATTGGATACTCTCCACTATTTTAGAGGTATCTATAAAATAAAACAAAAATTAAATTATTTTTAAAAAATTGTCTATTTTTAAGTTACAAAATGAGTTTAAGAAAATTAAATTGGTGCATATTGTTCATTAAATATACATTTTTAAAGTGTGTATACATAATTTTGAAACACCCTGTATATTCTTCATTCTCCGCAAAATTTGACTGATAGAACATCACCAGATAGAGGTAGGCCTCTTGTATAAAGGAAGGGGCAAATGATTATCATTAGTGACTATAAAGGTGTTTTTCCACGAGTTCAGTGATCCTCCACCCCCTCAAAACATTCAATGGAAGAAAACGTGATTCTTTCTATTGCTCTCACAGGAAAATAAATATTACCATAGGGTTCAATGCCCTACGAAACGTAAAAATAAATTAGCCTCATCTCTTAGAGATTATTTTAGCACTTAGGTGACTAGGAGAAGAAGCCCAAAACTTTTCTGAAGCACTGCCAAGTGGCAAATTGTGCCACTGACTTGTGGTTGATTTCTAATGTAAGCAAAAAAAGTCACATTCAGACTGTGTAGTTTAAATCTCGGTAATCTGAAACCTCTCGATTATCTGACATCACACCAAACTAATAAGAACAATGGACAACCTATGTGAAAACTTGGCTGACCCCACTTCAAATTCAAAAGAAAGACCATTAAATAATGGGCAACAGACCATCCAAAACCATAATGATGACCCACAAACTATAGAACAAAATGTAGATGGTGAGATGGTCACACCAGCAATCAAAAAGAAGACTAAGAGTTTTGCTGTCCTGAAGTCTGAGCGGAAGATGAGATCACAGAGTGAAACAGAGCCCCAGGGAAAAGCGGGCATCCAACCAGAGAATATCAAAGATGCTACCAAACAACCGTTATCACCAAACATAGACCCCACTCTCCCTGAACACATTCCTGGCCCTTCGGGTTGAATTAGAAAACAAACTAAAAGAACCCACAAGCAGAATAACTGCTGTCCTACAAGCAGAAATTGTTGGCATATGGACCAAACTGTAAACGGCCCTTCACAACATCCACGTTGCATCAGAAAGGAATGCAGCCAAACTGGAAGCATACCTAGAGAGCAGGGGCACTCAAATGCAACAGTCCATCCCAACATACTCTGAAGCACTGAGGAAAACCAATCCAAAAGCACCAACTATGGTACAACCCGAGAAGAGGAAAACACTCTTACCAAAACCACACCTAGTGTTGCTCAAGCTGGCTGCTCCTGAAGCACCCAACACAAGTGAAGAAATAAAGAAAGCGTCACAGCAACCCTCTCAGAAGACCTCAGAAATACGAGGATAAAATCAATCCGTAAGACCGGCAATACTGGAGTCATAATTGAAACCGAGTCAAAGGAAGATGCTCACAAGATCCTAACCAACATCAAGATCCCAACATGGATCTCCTTGCTGAACCACCGTGCAAAAAAGGGCCATCAATAAAAATCTGTGATGTTGAAAACGACATCAATCACACCACCCTCCGAGAAGAAATCTACCGCCGAAACCTCCAGCAGTACTTCCTGGATGGAAAGCTGGAGGAACTCATCACACCAAAATGGGAATGTCGCAAACTGGTTTGTGGAGCTTGCGGCGCAAGCCTGGCAGGCACTCATTCATCATACAAGAGTTTATATAAATTGGGGCTCACACTGTTTTAGGGTACCGTGGTTGTCACCAAGTGTTTCAAGTGTTGCTGCTTCGGCCACACAACGCACACAGGTGGAGCAGACCTGCGGCCACTGTGCAACAAAGGGTCATAGCTATGATACATGTCCTAATAAAACCAGTGACCCAATCTGTGCAAACTGCCGAAGCCTAAAATTACCACACACCCACTCAATCCATGACAGCGAATGCCCTCTATAAAATGGAATAAAAGGCTATCCTCTATCCTACAAGGTGGTCCAGGTGGAAGGAGAGATGCCCTGGATGGCCACAGTCGTGCAAACCCCAAACCTCACGGTCACAAAGATTTCCCATCGGCCTGGGTGCACACTGCCCAGGCCGATGGGAAAAAAATTCTCCTGACCAACAGCAGATTTGCCTAGACAATGAAAACTACCACTCTACCCAGACAGAAGGCCCTCTCACCATAACTGACCTCCATCTCACAGACAACAAGATAAGAAACAGAAAACCACCCCGGACTTGACCTGATAGAACTGGAAGTCGTGAAAAAAAAGTAGCAGAATACACCCCAAACCTCCTTCTAAACCTCTATAACCACTGCCTACGAAGGGGGTGGTTCCCATCAGACTGGCGGACAGCAGGCATTTGCCTAATTCGGAAGAATCCTTATAAACCTCAAGAACTTCCTGACTCATATAGTATAGGCCCATCGCCCTACTCTTGGGGCTGAGTAAGGTGTTTGAACATTTACTCCATCAAAAACTAGGCAACCACTGCAGTGCTGCACGGATGCCTGCTCTGAATCAATATGGCTTGAAGCCAGGAAGACCCATTGGAAAATCTCATCAATGCAGCCAACAACTGTGACAAGAAATACGTCCTAGTTATCTTAGTCAACTTCACCGGGGCATTCGATACCCTTTGGTGGCCACACGTCCTCGGCCGACTGCGTAAAGTGCAACTCCCTAACAACCTCTATAACTCCATAAAAAACTACATAACAAACGGAAGTGTAGTAGTTCAAGCACCTTATTGCCAAGTGAAGAGAAAAATCTACCGAGGTTGTCCCCAGGGCTCAGTTCTTGGCCCACTGCTTTGGACCTATCTCCTGGACGAGTTGCTGGGTATGGACCTTGGGGAGGTCCGCACTCAGGCCTTGCAGATGATCTGTCACTAATATTGGCTGCTGACTCAAGAGCTCAACTTGAAACCTATGCAAATCGCACCCTCACCACCCTTATGGACTGGAAACGACTCCACCACCTCAGTATCACCCACAAAATCTCAATCCATCTTGCTAAAAGGCTCTCTGGCGCCAACAAGACCACCACAGGTCAAGATCCATGGCATTACAGTCAAACTTGTCACTGAACCAAAGTGGCTAGGAATAATAATAATAACAGATAAGAACCTACCCTTCCTCCCACACCTGAACTATATACAAAGAGAGATCAGGACCTACATGGCAACAATGGTGGCCACGGTGATCCACCGAGACTGGAGGTTGAAAAAAACACATGCGGGCTCTTTTCTATAAAGCCAATCACTATAAGAGGTGTATTTAGCATTAGCATTAGCATTAGCATTAGTAGAGGCCTTTGATGCAAGAAAGCAAGCTTATGCAGCATCAGCCAAAAAAAAAAAAAAAAAAAAAAAAAGTAACATAAATAAATAAAAATAACCACTTCCACTTCACCCCTCTGTTCGTTCGAAATACCTGTCCAGCTGAGCCTTAAACTTATTTAGGCTATCAACTTCCACGACAAGGGATGGAAGTCTGTTCCACCCACCAACCACCCGCTGGCTAAAGGCAAATTTCCGCACATCTATCCTACATCTGTCTTTCCTCAATTTGAATTTATGCCCTCTCAGGTGATTTTTCTGAGCTAGAGGAAGAATCCCATCAGCATTGAGCATGCTCAAACCATTCAAGGCTTTGTACACCTCTATCAGATCACCCCGCTGGTGCCTAGTTTCCAGACACTGTAATTTGCAAAACTTAAGCCTTTCTTCGTAAGAGAACCCCTTTGTCCCATTCACCAATCTAGTTGCCCTTCTCTGTACTCGTTCCAGCAGCTCTACATCCTTCCTGAAATGAGGCCTCCAGGCCTGTATACAGTACTCTAGGTGTGGCCTGACCATTGCCTTATACAAGGGAATAATCACCTCCTTATCCCTGCTAGAAAAATTCCTATATATCATTGACAATACACCATGAGCTACTCTTGCAGCTCGTCTGCACTGCTCAGAGAACTTCATATCTGCCTGCACCACCACCCCCAGGTCCCTTTCATTCTCTACCACTGTCAGTGTAGTACCACAGAGTTGATACGTTGCTCTGGGGTTGCTGTTTCCCATATGTAGTACTTTACATTTGTCAATGTTAAACTTCATTTGCCACCTCGAAGCCCATCTGCTCAACCTTTCCAAATCCTGTTGCAGCAGCATAGTGTCAGTAGTGTCCTTGACAACCCTGCCAACCTTCGTATCGTCTGCAAACTTGGACATTAAGCCTGATATACCATCATCAATATCATTTATAAATACAGAAAACAATAAAGGCCCCAATACTGAACCCTGAGGGACTCCACTAATAACATTAGTCCACGATGAGCAGTGTCCATTGATTACCACTCTCTGTCTTCTCCCCCTCAACCACCCCTTTATCCATAGCAGCAACTTGCCTCCAATGCCACACTGCTCCAATTTGTGCAGCAGTCTTCCATGTGCAACAGTATCAAAAGCCTTTCTAAGATCCAAGTATATAATATCAAAGTTATTCCCTGCATCCAGTTCTTTTGTGACTGCATCATAGTATCCAATCAAATTGGTCAGGCAAGACTTCCCCTTAACAAAACCATGCTGTGTCCTAGCTATAACTGAAGTCTTGTCTAGATGATCCTGCAGTGCTTCTTTCACCAGTGCCTCCATTAATTTTCCGGGAACAGAAGTTAAACTCACAGGTCTATAATTACTTGTGTCAGCCTTTGATCCCCCTTTGTGAATTGGGGTCACATTTGCACATCTCCAGTCAATGGGTACCTCCCCTGAGTCCAAGGAAGCTCTCATAATTATGGCTAAGGGTTTGCTTACCTCCTTTGCTGCCTCCTTTAATATAACTGGATAGATCCCATCCACCCCAGGTGCCTTTCTTGTGTTTATCTTCAACAATTTCTCCTCCACTTTGCTCTCAGTTATTACAAGATTCTCTAGCTTACTGCTAGAGTTGAATACACCTCTGGCATTCCCCTCGCTGAATAACTCCTCATGTGTGAATGTCGATGCAAAATATTCATTTAGTTTGTTAGCTACCCGAGCAGGGTCATCAACAGTTGACCCATCGATCTCAAGTGGACCAATCTGATTCATCCCCTTCCTTCTAGAGTTTACATAAGTAAAGAACTCTTTGCTGTTTTTCTTCGCATCCCTTGCCAAGGATCTCTCGTAATCTGCCTTCGCCTGCCTAACCTCCTTTGTAACTTGGTTACAGATCAACTTGTATCTATCATAGGCATCCGTGTCACGTGTTAATTTGTATGTATCCCATGCATTTTTCTTCTCTGCCATATGCCTCATTAGTTCATCTGACAACCATTTAGGCCTAAACCTTGAACAATATTTCTTAGTTGGCATGTAAAGCCTAGTAGCTTCCACGATAAGTTCTTTGAATGCTTCCCATTTTGAATTTGCTGTTGGCAATATCATCAGTTGATCCCACTGTATAGAATTTAAATACTGTCTCAGTCCATTGTAGTCGCCTTTACGAAAGCAATACCCCTTCCCTTTACCCCTAATGGTAGTTACCTCTTTGAGTAACTCCCACTTCAGCACACTGTGATCACTGCCACCAAGTGGTTCATTTATCTGCAGATTCTTAATGCATGAAGAATCACTACTGATAATCAAATCAAGAGTATTACTCCCTCTAGTTGCCTCCCGAACATGCTGATGTAGAAAACAATCATCCAATAAATCCACAAAAGCCTTGCTACTGTGTGAGTGACCAGCCCCCAAATTCCAGTCAATATCTGGGAAATTAAAATCCCCCATTATAAGACTCTCTGATTTACTGGCCCACTCTATTTCTCCGAACAGTTTCTTATTATACTCATCAGAGTCATTAGGCCTATAGCACACTCCTACTCTCAATTTTGATCTGTAATTACCTATGCCTCTGGGGCGTGGTTTCACAAGACCTTCACGATAGTCAATAAGAGAAAATTGGAGTCCATTCACAGGCTAATTCTTCTTAACATGACCAGGGCGTGTAACATGGTGAGCACACATGCACTGGCTGGGGTGCTACCCCTTTACCTGGAGGTCACGCATGTTAGAATGCTCTACCAACTCAGTAGGGACAAACCCGCTACCTATATCAACCATATAACAGATCCATTAAGCAACAGACCCAGAGAGAGAAAAGAAGACTTCTGACCTGGTGCCTCCATAGCCAAGTGGGAAGGAGCAACAGTGCGTAGCATACGCTTCTTGATTAGACTGGGGTTCGAGCCTGTCACTACCAAATACGGAGGATGCGGAAAGGTCAGGGAATGACCCCGCATATTCACGGAGCAATATGGCCTTAGTTGCTAATGCTCCTAAAAACCAAACAACAACAACTTCTGACCTACCTACAACAAATTTGGCAGGAAAGGTGGACAACCTCCACCAAAGGAGAAATAACTCGACAATTTATACCAGGCATCGACAGAGTATTTCCCAAGTCCCCGACCTGGTTTTCACCAGGACTACAAACTACCTATCTTCTAACTGGACATGGCGCCATCCGCAGCAAACTCGCCATGCTAGGCGTCGAAAATAACCCCCTATGTGCATGTGGCTTCCAAGAAACCTGGGACCACTTGATGTTCGACTGCCATCTGTACGAAGATCTCCATGCCCTTCTCATCACTCAGCTCCAGTACAATCCCAGGAACCAGGAACACTGTCTACTTGATGACGAACAGAACTACAAACCAGTCACAAAGTTTGCCCAAGACAAGTGACAAGTTTGACAAGTTCTCACAAGGTGCAGAACTCTACTGCAACCAAGAAACTTGGCAACCACTTAGCATGACCAGAACAACCTCATCGCTACAAACCCTGCACTGAATCTCAGCCTGAACAGCAACACTGGAAAAACTGAATAAGAAACAACCACTATCCTGTTGTCGAAAAAAAAAAAAATCTGATCACAACACTGAACAGACTCTTCGCTTCCTCTACAAAGATCTGATGTAACAAACACTAAATAGACACTCTCCCATCAGGACCAAAACTGCATATAACTAATTGTGCTGGTTGAAGCCAAAATTGATCTCATCTTCCTCTTATCACGATAAGACAAGACAAACACTGAAACCGACTCTCCAATCACTGCCACCTTGTCAGTTGGCAGACCAGGCTGGACTCCTTGTAAAACCTATTTTGCCGGCTAAAGCCAAGACTGAAGTCCCATCTTCTTACCACAATAATAAAAGGAAATCACCGGAACAGCTAGGTGCCCTACCCAGATCACCCGTTGGTGATCTGGGTAGGGCACCTAGCCTCACCTTCTTTCCCTATCCTGGAGAGGGGAGGGGATGTTCCGTTGTCTACTTTCTTCCCTGCCACTTCCCCACTTTCTCCTGGTGGGGCATGGGAATGATTTCCAGTGGGGCATGGGAATGCCCCACTGGAAATCATTGGGATTGTCTTCTCTATTGTCTCCATACTTCTGACCTTTCCCCCCAACCTTCAGTTTCTTTCCCCCACTCTGTCTGTACACTAGCGCACGTCCCACACGTCCAAATTTAAATTTGACAAAATTAAACCGTGTTCACCAGGCTTTTCCAATTCTAGCGTTATCTTCCCAATATTATTATTATTTTTTTTTTAGGCCCTAGCCGCTGAAATCTCAGGAAATTAGGTGGCAGGGCCTGCCAGAGTAAAACAAACAAATGTTTTACCTGGTGTACCTGGTCTGCTTCCACGGGGCTTAGTGTGGGCAACGTTGGGACTCACCAGGGTCCCAGCAGCTAAATGGCCAGAAGAACAACGGTACACAATACTACACACCATAATATCCATACACTTTTAAATCTCTGGCCTTTACAGTGTACTCTATCACACGACAATGTAAACTACGCAGAGATGGGGGGAACCCCTGGCGCCGTTAGACCTTAAACACACTATACACCCTGTGTATGTATATATATATATTATGAAAGATTCAGTTTTCAACTATTTCAAGCATTATTAAAATTTATCTATAAATATATTACATGACAGTAGTGGGCAGATTTGCTAACGCTGCCATCCTTAGTTCATTATTCGTCTATATAATCTGGTTAAGATTACTTTTTGTCAGTGGTGTGGCTTTGCATTGGAGTGTTTGTATCTGTTCTATTTTTAATTTTTGCTGCATCAGGACCACTGCTATTCAAGTCCTCTGCACTGGCAGTTTGATCTGGGGATTGGATGATGGACTGATCTTTTGTTCGACTCGCCTTTGCGGCGATTTGTGTAGCGATCGAATTGCTCTGACCATTATTGGCCTTGTGGTCCTCTGTTGAGATGGAGCATAATGGTCAGTCTAGTATTGTTTTATTTTATTGTAGTTGGTTTACATCTCTGCTGGTGATGTTTCACATAAATTTGGACGGTGCCCATCAAAGTGGGCACCGTCCAAATTTCCATTTAATTGGCATTCAAAATTTAATTGATTATTATCTTTGCATTTAGATTTTCTAAATTATTTTGGAGAGTTTCTGCTGCAATATTTTTACTCTTGTTACCCTTCTCTTCCCTCCCTGTTGCTTTGATCGTTATGTTTAATTTTGACTATTTTCACTCTTCTGTCTTGCCATGCTACTGGCATTATTTTTTATTTTTTAATTATCATTCTAATATATATATATATATATATATATATATATAAAAGTTAAAATAATAAGTTAGAGAAAGAGGGAAAGACAGAAAAAAAAAAGAAAAAGAATAAGATGAGCAATATCAAACAACATGTTGTGTAACATATAGAAGTAATATATATATTAAAAAAAAGCGCAAAATCAGCGAAAAAACAAATAAATAAATAACAAAGACAGAAGTGGAAAAGGAAGATACGCGGTAGGAATATGTTTAATTTAGAAAAATATTAAATATAGGGCAAATATAGCTAAAATTATAAGCCAGCAAATAATAAATTCAGACTGGAACCAACTTGAGATACCACAAAGGCCAAAAAATGTGAAATATCACTGAAATGACACGTTAATAAACCAATCACAAAAGAAAATAGATATAAGACAAACAAAACAAGGAACAAGAACAGATGACTGTTTCATTCAATCTCATCACAGGACACATGGATACAACAGCCATGAACAGTACTTCATTTCGAATGTAATGCAAATTACCGCAACAGAAGGAGTTTGGGTTATTGGGTTATTTTAGTGATATATATCACATTTTAGTGGCATTATCCCAAGTCGGTCTTTTTTTTTCAGTCATGTAGCTCCTGGCCACCAACAAATTCCTCCAACTTCGTCAATCTTGTGCACTATGAGCAGAGTCACAAACTGTCATGCCCAGAAGTTCACTGATCACATCCTTCTACCTAGTTGTAGATTTTCCTCTTCCAAAAAATTTGAGTTTTCTTCTGTTGATGCTATGAAGAAGAATTTTAGGCCTGCCAATTTTATTCAATACCCACTCATTTGTTCTTTGATCAAGGTAAGAAACATGCAGTATTCTCTTCTAACACCATATTTCAAATTCCTCAAATTTCTTCCTGTCAACTCTTTTCAGATTCTATTCTTCACATCCACAAGTGGCAACCAGAAAAATTAACAAATCAATGATTCTCAGTTTTGTCTTTAGGGACAGATCTTGATCTCTCCATAATTTTGTCAGGTCAGTGACCAACGTTTTAGCAATCGCCTGTTGTCTCTTTAGATCATTTGATCAGTCACCATTTTTATTTATTCTTGACCCTAAGTAATCAAATTCATCAACTCCTTCGATATCTTGCTCATTAACCTTCACTTTACTAGAACCTAGATTATCACCAATCACCATAATTTTAGTTTTACATTCAGAAACATTCCTTTTTTTTCTTACTTCAATTCCAAGTATCATCTTAAAGGCACTCAGAGTGCCTTTAAGATGATACTTGGAATTGAAAATTAGTACAGTATCATCTGCATAACAAAGGTTGTTTATCTCCAGACCTCAATTTTTAAAACCAGTGTTTAAATCTTCTAAAGCTTCACTCATATCTTTGGCATAAAGATTAAAAAGGTGAGGGGAAGAAATGTAGGCCTGCCTGACACCATCACCAATTTTGAAAAAGTCTGTGTTTCCCATGTTTGGTTCTTAGTTCTTACAGTTCCATCCTGCTGCATGTATCAGAGCTGCAAACCGAACCAAACCGCACCCATTTTTTTGAACCGTGAACCGAACTGAAACCACTGAACTGATTTTTTTCTGAACCACAAAACAAACCGACATTTTTTTGGAAAAGTGGTGCAGTTTATGGTTCAAACATAGATTATGGCCTACGGGTCAACGAAAATTTTCATGGAGAAATCCAGTGAGTAGGAAACACACTCCTTCCTCTTTCTTTTTCCAATGTTCATGGCTAGGCTTCTAGAATGGTTACTAAGAGGACGTGAAAAGCACTACATTGGATTAGCAGCCCATCTCAGGGGTAGGGAAAGAGATTTTTCCACTTTAACCAAGAAATGATATGTGAAGGGACCCTGTGGGTACAGGGTCCCCACTGAGCTTTTTGAATAGAAGCTCTGTAAGGGGGTGCATGGGAAGGGATGCTCTCGATGCAGCAGAACACTTACATGGATATTTTATTTCGGATATTTACACCGATCAAATCAGTGATAAGGAAGTTGTTGTTATTTGTTATTTGGTTTTTAGGAGCATTAGCAACTAAGGCCATATTGCTTCAGGGATATGCGGTGGTCATTTCCTGACCTTTCCGCATCCTCCGTATTTGGTGGTCACAGGCTCGAACCCCAGTCTGATCAAGAAGCGTGTGCTACGCACTGCTTCTGCTGCTGCCCGCCTGGCTACGGAGGCACCACGATAAGGAAGTGAAAGGACGTAGTATTAAGAATCACTCATTAGCATTTTTCTTTGCAAAGTTTAGTATGTTTCATTTCTGAGGGTTCATCATTCCTGTTTCTGTTCTGGCATAGTGCATTTCGGCTGTGATATTAGGGTATGCGTGGACAGCTTGCAGGAAGGATTCCAAAAAGAAGCATCTTTGGTAAGTGTATATGTATTATTTTATTGTAACCTTTACTTATTAATTAAATTATAATAACTCCTGGAAATTCTCATTTGTATCAGATGAATTTTTATTTTATTGCGGATATTTCGATCGTAATGATAAGAAATTCATACACTGAATTACAGAGAATCTCCAGTATATCTAAACATGCTTAATATTAATATAGTTCTAATAACTATGTGTATGAATGGAAAACTTCTCTGCAGTATTTTTATTTATTATTATTTTTAATATTTTATTTTATTTAATATTCACAGTATGAGATATAATTGAATAATGCACAAAGTTGTACATTATTCAAATTTTTTTTTTTTATTATTATTCAATTTTTAGTTTTAGAGAAAAATAGTAGGTGTAAAGGAATCTAAGTATTTATCACTTTTTTGTGGCTGATAAGCTCAGAAAAGATCAATAATGTAGCCCTGCTGCTAATCAAAGATTATGCACCCTTATTTACTGTTAAGTGCTGGGTAATATTTAAGAAATAAAGGATATTCTAAGTAATTTAATAATAACGTTTTTGTTCATTTTATGTACATACTTTGGTAGTTTTTGATTGGAACATTTGGCATACTTCACCTCTATTGAGTTGTTACAACTTGTTAGCGTGTCTCTTAAATATTATTTTTGTAACAATTTAAAAGTAAATATTTATTTCTGTTTTTCCCTCCCCCAGATTATAATGAATGGCAACAGAAAAGAGCATCCTGTCCACAAAAAAATTCATTATAATCGTGACACAGACAAGAGTAAATGTATTGTTTGTAAAAAGGACTTGAAGGGACAACATTCAAAGACATTTAAAAAGAAAGTGTGTCACCGATTATGAGAATGTTTTAAAAAAGAAAGCAAAAACAGTCTTCACAGCTACCTACTATTACGAAATTTGTTACATCTAGTGTTAGAAAAACCGTATCGGTTGAAATATCTGCGGAAATAGTTAAAGATGCATGCGTGGGATTGGTGGGTGTAAATGGTAGACCATTTTCTCTGCTTGAAGACTCTGGATTCCGAAAATTACTGGATCTAACTGTTATGGGACTTGGTAGTAAACGTCAGATAAATCATTAAAATATTCAAATGAGATAAGTAGACGAGCTAATCATTTGCGTAAAGAACTTACAGCTGCTTTGAAGGGCAGATTAATTTCCTTTAAAAATAGATACTGCAATTTAATTTGAGAGGTCAAGTTTGGGAATAAATATACAATTTTTTGATTGTGACAAGATTGTTCTAAAAACACTTGCGATTTGAAAATTGAATGATCGGGCTACGAGCAGTAATTTATGAAAATTAGTTTCAAGTGTCTTGCAAGAATTTTAAATTAAATTAGAACATGTGTATTCTTTAACAATATGATAAGGTCATTCAAATTACTTGCTCAGGAACAATATGGTAAACGCAATATGGAAGGTAATGATACTGAAGATATCGAAGAATCTGAGACTATAGACTCTAGAGATACAAATGTACGTAAGGAAAATTTCCATGATCTATGTGTTCAGGATATTATGGTATCTGTTCATTGTGTTACACATTCTTTGCAGTTGGCTGTTAAAGATGTTCTAAAATGTGATGAACTGAAACTTCCCTTGGCTAAAGCAAGAGCAGTGGTGAAAAAGCTGCAAACCCCTTCTATCCTTATACACATTAAAAGAGAAAAGTGTAGAAAACCAACACTAGACTGTTGGAATTCCACTGTTAATATGTTACGATGGAATTCCAATGTTAATATGTTAGAACTTCTTGTGGAGCTAAAACAATTTTGCATCGATTTATCTGTGTCCATAAAGTAATTGCATTTTTCAGCCAGTGTGTGGCAAAAAATTGAAAATATTATAGAAGTTTTGGAACCCGTTAGGGTAGCATGTGAATTGATGCGGTCAGAGCAGCTCCTGATGACTGATTTTTACTACACATGGATGAAATGTAAAATGGAAGTTAGAAAAATTGGAAATGAATTATCATCTATTTTGGTAACCTCTCATGCTATGAGAAGTAAATTTGATGGAAAGTGAGACTTTTTTAGCTTGTATGTATCTGGATCCCAGGTACCAAATATTACTAGATAATATTCAAAAACAGAAAGCTAAGGAACATTTGTGACATTTATGTTAGCTTGTGCCAGCTACAGTCTACAGTAAAGAATCCTGAAATGAAAAGTTCAGATGAAATTGCATATACAGTTGACCCTTGAACAACATAGGGGTTAGGGGTGCTGACCACCAGCACAGTCGAAAATCTGCGTATAACTTTTGACTCTCCAAAAACTTAACTACTAATAGCCTACTGTTGACTGGAAGCCTTACCGATAACATTAACAGTTGATTAACACATATTTTGTATGTTATATGTATTATATATTGTATTCTTACAATAAAATAAGCTAGAGAAAAGAAAACGTTATTAAGAAAATTATAAGAAAGAGAAAATACATTTACAGCACTGTACTGTACTTATCGATACCATAAGTTTATGTTGTCTGTTTACAAGATGAATCGTCTGTCTGTCAGTACCTACATCAATATTGTCTTATATGATACAAAACACTGTAGACTTATTACTTACACTAGACATCAAAAATGAAAGTTGATGTGAAAAAGAAATTCATATTTATTTACAGGTACAGCAAGGCCTCGCATAACGCGAGTTTGATTAACACGATATTCAGTTAACGCTATTTGAAAAATGATACTACTTTTCACTTTACACAATGCAAATTTCCAGTTAACGCGATCTTTTTTTTTTTATGCGATAGTTGAAAAAGATTTGATTCGCGCGTTAAGCTTACCGCGAGTTGTACGGTCAATAAACTAGCAAACAGAGCAAAGAGGGGGGATAAAGAATTCTTCACATATATAAACGCCAAGAAGAGCAGGACAAACCGGATCGGATATTTACGTAAGGCAAAGGGGATAGTAATAAATACACCAGCTGCAGTTGCAGATGAACTCAACAGTTATTTTGCGTCGATATTTACAAATGAAAAGCCTTTTGTGGCAATGGGAAATTGTGGGAGCGAAGTTAAAAAATATGTAATGATATTGAAATTTCGCAAGATTATTTAATGAAAAAACTTTCGAGCCTACAGACCAGTAAGGCTCCTGGAGTTGATGGAATATACCCTATAATCTTAAGAGAGGCAGCAAGCAAGTGCATTGAACCATTGAGGCTAATTATGCGAGCATCACTAGACTCTGGGGAGATTCCCTTGGATTGGAAAAGTGCAAATGTATCTCCCATACATAAGGGTGGCTCTAAAAGTGAAGTTGGAAATTATCGACCTGTCAGTCTGACTTCAGTAGTAGGGAAAATCATGGAGGCAATGATTAAGGGTGGAATTCAGAATCATTTGGATCGAATTGAAATTCTCAAGGATACTCAGCATGGTTTTGTAAAGGGAAAATCATGTTTAACAAATCTGGTTCGCTATTTCGAAAGGGTCACTCACGGGCTGGATTTAGGGAATAATTTCGACATTGTTTATTTAGATTTCAGCAAAGCTTTTGACTCAGTCCCACATGAACGGTTGCTTTATAAGCTGGAACAGGTTGGAATCACTGGGAAAATCCTTAGATGGATAGAAGGATGGCTTCAGGGCAGGAGGCAGAGGGTTGTGATAAATGGCTATTCCTCAGATTGGGTTGATGTAAGAAGTGGGGTTCCCCAAGGATCAGTATTAGGACCACTTTTGTTTTTAATTTTCATAAACGACATTGATGAAGGGATAGAGGGCGAGATGTCTAAATTTGCAGATGATGTTAAAATTGGTAGAGTAGTTAATGATCACTGTCAAGCTGAGCTTCTTCAGAGAGACCTAGATAGACTTCAAGAATGGTCAGAAAAATGGCAGTTGTGCTTTAATCCAACAAAGTGTAAGGTATTACACCTGGGAAACAGTAATCCCAAAAAAACTTATTCACTTGGTGGAGTTCAACTAAACCCAGTACTGGAGGAAAGGGACTTGGGTGTTACGATACGGTCAGACATGAAATTCTCTGAACATTGTAAACAGGTTGCAAGGAAGGCCCATGGTGTCCTATCGATGATCTATCGAACTTTTGCAAGTAGAGATAGGGATGTGATAATCCCATTATATAAGGCTTATGTTAGACCACACTTGGAATACTGTGTTCAAGTATGGAGACTGCACCTAAAGAAAGACATCGAGCTTCTTGAAAGGGTGCAAAGAAGAGTAACTCACCTGGTGAGATTGGCAAAAGGGCGTCCTTATGAAGAAAGACTTTGAATATGTGGGTTGCAGAGTTTGGAAACTAGACACCTTAGAGGAGATTTGATTGAGGTGTTTAAGGCTCTGAGAAGTAAAATGAATGAGGACAAAATTTTCAAGATTATAAATGATGCTAGAACTAGGGGACATAAATTCAAGTTACGGGGGGAAATGTTTAGATTGGACTGCAGGAAGTTTTATTTTAGCCAGCGAGTTATAAATTACTGGAATAAGTTGCCTTCATGGGTGGTAGAGGCCGACAGTTTGGGGAAATTCAAAGGTCATCTGGATAGTACTTTCGGGTAAGGGAAGCGCATAGGATGATAGGTTTAATTTCCTTTTTATTTATACTATACTTTATTTTATTTATTTTTTTATTTATTAATTATTATTATTTAGTTATTTTATTTATTTATTTTTTTTTTGTTTTTATCATTGTTTTGTTCGGATTTTTTTTTTTTTTTTTTTGGCTGGTGCAGCATAAGCCATAGGCTTTTTTGCACCATGCGGCCATTACTAATACTAATACTAAACAAACGTTTGCCTGCTGCTCGCCTCAGTGTGTTACATCAACCATCGGAAGAAGACGTGTTTGTCTCCTGCTAATAAAGTCAATGCAGACTTGCATTTAAAAATTCAAATTTTTAAATGAGCCAGATGAAAATGTTACTGCGAAGAAGATAACGGTAAAAGAATTAGATGAAATCTTTCGCATCACATAGAACCTCAAACAAAAGGTTTGATGTTGTCTGCAATATTTATTTCGCCAGAGCCCAGAGAAGATTGTTGTTGGCTATCGGAAAAATTGATTGATGAAAAGAGAAAGTCAACACTGTTCAAATATTTCCGCAACAGTAATTTCTTCATTGTGTATTTTATGTCAGAGGTTCCCAAAGTTTCTCGGTTCACGGCGCCTTTAATGTCTCAGTAATTTTTTCAAGGCGCACCTAGACCAAAAGAAATGCCTAACAGTTTCGTTTAGTAGTTAGGTCCAAACAACTTAATAAGAAATGCTGAAACTGTGAACTACCTCAAGCTAGTAGTTCGTGCAGTGTCCGACAGATGTCGAGTATCGCTGTGTTTCCCTCGAAAATTTAAAATATTCCGCAGCGCACAGTTTAAGAACCACTGTTTTATGCAATAAACATTTAATTCCATAATTATTTTCATTATCTTTTACATTATATACAGTTAAAAAGTTATTTAAAAGGTATTTTTAAAATTCTTTATGGACATTCCAGAAGGTCAAGGACCAATTATAATTTTTCCTATTGGTTATGATATTCGATTAACACGTTTCCGTTTTGCGCTCGCGGGACGAATTAATCGCGTTAATTGAGCCCGCCTGTATAACGATTCATGCACTGATAACGAAGAAGCAGCAATGTGATTGCTTTATGGTAACCTAGCCTATACACTATGACACAAACACATCTCTACATTCTTGCCGTACAGTTATTAGATTTTCACATGAAGACACTCACACATACACAACAGATAAGCTTATTAACTGTACAGCATGATGATTATTTACTATTCATTAAGTGGAAGTGGATCATCATAAAGGTCTTTATCCTTGTCGTCTTCACATTGGGGAGGAGGGGGTTTGTCTTGCTGTCTCAGGGGTGGCAGAAGCTGAAGACGTGGAAAGAGAGGTAGGCACACTCAGTGTAACTTCACGGAAATACATCGTAATTTCTGTCTGACATTTTTTGCTTTTTCATTTCTCTAAAAACGTTTCTATATGGTACAAATCCTTCTTCCACCGTTTGCTTTAGTTTCAGTGCCCGTATCATAGAAGGGCACTGAAACTAAAGACTTTTACGACATGGACCCTTCCATGTCATAAAAGAAGTCAAAAGCAGTCTTGAATAATCGGAACCCTTCTGCCAGATTGTCTAATGTCAATTTGTTTTCTGGCACCGCTTCTTCCTCATAGTCTCGCACTGGTTCGGAAGTACTTGTCTCCATCAAGTTGTGTCCTGTTAATTCCCCCCCCCCACCTTTTTTGCCATATCTACAATCTCTTTCATGATTTCCTTGATTGGCTCTGTTGTAAATCCTGTAAAGTCATACAGAACATCTGGACACAGTTTTCTCCAGCAGGAATTTATTTTTTCAGGCTTGATGGCTTTCAACGATGGCATCTTCAATGATGTAATCCTTCTAGACTTTCATGATGTTCTCTCAATCGGGGTTCTCTTCCATAGCATTGATAATCCTTTCCATAGAGTACCGTGTGTAATGAGCCTTAAAGGTCCTTTGACCCCCTGATCTAGAGGCTGAATTAGAGACGTTGTGTTTGGGGGCAAATAGACCACTTCGACACCTTCGGTGTTGAACTCGTGGGGTTCTGGGTGGGCACGGGCATTGTCCAATATCAAAAGAACTTTAAAAGGCTGTCCCTTACTGGAAAGGTACTTCCTGACTTCTGGGACAAAGCATCGATGGAACCAATCCAGAAAAAGGGTTCTCGCTGTCCAGGCCTTCTTGTTGTTCAACCAAAAAACTGGCAGCTGGTGTTTATCTTTTCCCTTCAAGGCTCGGGGGTTAGCAGCTTTATAGATAAGGGCAGTCCTGTCATAAACCCGACTACATTTGCACAAAACAGTAGAGTCAGCCTATCCTTTCGTGCCTTAAATCCTGGTGCTCGCTTCTCTTCCTTACTAATAAATGTCTTTTGTGGCATTATTTATCCAGAATAGGGCACTTTTGTCTGCATTAAAAACCTGTTCAGGCAGATATCCTTTCTCCTCAATGATTTTCTTAATGGCGTCTGGGAACTCGTCTACTGCCTCTTGGTCGGCAGAAGCTACTTCTCCTGTCATCTTGACATTTTTTAAGCCAAACCTCTTTCTAAAATTATCAAACCATCCTTTGCTGGCATTAACTTCTGCAGCTTTAGATCCTTCACCTTCCTTTTGCTTTATGTTGTTATATAATGACTTCACTTTTTTCTCAAATCATATCAGAGTTTATAGGTATGCCTTTCTTATAGCAATCTTCTACCCACATTAAAGCTGCATTTTCAATACGAGATAAAAAGGTATTTCAAAAAAAGTGCAAGGTTTTTGGGCCTGCTGGCGTAGCTGCAGCGACGGCTTCACAAATTTCCTTTTCTTTTTTTACAATGGTCCTTTTCTTTTTTTACAATGTTCTTACGCTGGATTCATTTATCTTGAAATGGAGGGCAACTGCAGCTGTAGACCTCAATCTATGCTACATATCAAGCAATTCAACTTTTTCTTGTAATGTCATGACTTTTCTCTGCTTCTTGGGAGCACTTCCAGCATCACTAGTGGCACTTTGTATGGATACCATGGTGTTATTCACGGTTTCCGGTATTGCACTAAACATGATGAAAAATACGCGAGAACTGTGTATTTTTTGAGAGATCAATTTTTACTGCAATACGTAATTTATTGGAGAGACGAACTGCTCACGCAGAGATGATTGGCATCACAAGGCGTTTTAAGTGGATACTCGCAACACTTCAGCTCACCGCAATAGCAACAGGAGGTGGCTACGAAATTATTACAGTAGTACAAAAAATTATGATATTAGGGTCCCTCTTAAATGATTACAACTACCCATATATTTATTTGTCTGTAAATTGCACGTGTTCTCTTGTCGATTTGCCTGTTTGCTGGACGAAAAAACTGCAGTTTCTGTGGGAAACCTTGCTATCTACGCCTGAGACCAACTAACTCAGCCGTGGAGTGAAAAAACCCACTAAAGTTCTTTGCGTCATCGACGGGATTCAAACCTGGGCTTTTTCCACCTCGTGTGGGGAGGACGGTGACGTAGCAAAGTGATATCATAATATCACTGTGCTACCCACGCAGACATTACAGTAGTAAAGTATGTACTACAGTCAATTTTATGCAGTTAGATTTAATACTGCATTTTTACTTTTGTTTACATTTCTCTTGATTGTGAATGGCACCAGGTACGGTCTGTAAGTGTTTGTGTGCGTAAGTTTTGATAAATTTTAACTTTTTATGATAGACTAACTGTAGGCTACCCGTTTTTAAATTGGGATACAATTATTAGGTTGTCAGTTCATCTCATACTATTTACTTAATACGACTTTTTATACTTTTTGCTTTTTTCTTCTCTGGAGTTATGCATACATCGCCTCATGTGCAAACATCAAAAATTAAGCTATTATATACAAAGATATATATATATATATATATATATATATGTGTATATATAACACCAACTAGATAAATTGGACAAAAAGTATTAGTGGTGAAAAAAATAATCATTAGCTCAAAGTGCCAAATTAAATTAACTCAAGTTGGACTTTTTTATTGTACCTTATAATATAATAAAATACCCTACACATATAATAAAATAAAATAAAAATAAAATGGAATAGTAAAAGTAAAATGATAATACAGCTAATTATAGATATATATGGTAACATTGAATGGAACGTTAACAAGGGCTAGCTCCATACAATATATGTCCTATCATTGCGGTACAAGTAAACACATGGGTTGTGTTAGGGTAGCTAAGAATAGAAACAGGTGCAGGTATACTTGCGTGTACACCAATGCTAGGAGTTTAGTAAATAAATTTGATGAATTTGAGGTATTGCTCAAAACATCAAAGGCAGATATTGTTGGGATATCAGAGACGTGGTGTCACACAGATATAAGGGATGCAGAACTGCAATTTGTGGAGTACAACGTCTACAGAAAGGATAGACAGGATAGGAAGGGGGGGAGGGGTTATGCTATTAGTTAAGAAACACATAAAAACCAAGGAAGTGAAGCCAGTCGACATTGCTGGACAGTGCAGTGTTGAGTCAGTTTGGTGTGACATAAGCATTGGGAGATCAAAATTGAGAGTAGGAGTGTGCTATAGGCCTAATGACTCTGATGAGTATAATAAGGAACTGTACAGGGAAATAGAGTGGGCCAGTAAATCAGAGAGTCTTATAATGGGAGATTTTAATTTCCCAGATATTGACTGGAATTTGGGGGCTGGTTACTCACACACTAGCAGGGCTTTTGTGGATTTATTGGATGATTGTTTTCTACATCAGCATGTTCGGGAGGCAACTAGAGGGAGTAATACTCTTGATTTGATTATCAGCAGTGATTCTTCATGCATTAAGAATCTGCAGATAAATGAACCACTAGGTGGCAGTGATCACAGTGTGCTGAAGTGGGATTTACTCAAAGAGGTAACTACCATTAGGGGTAAAGGGAAGGGTTATTGCTTCCGTAAAGGCGACTACGATGGACTGAGACAATATTTAAATTCTATACAGTGGGACCAACTGATGATGTTATCAACAGCAAATTCAAAATGGGAAGCATTCAAAGAACTTATCTTGGAAGCTACTAGGCTTTACATACCAACTAAGAAATATTGTTCAAGGTTTAGGCCAAAATGGATGTCAGATGGACTAATGAGGCATATGGCAGAGAAGAAAAATGCATGGGATACTTACAAATTAACACATGACACAGAAGCCTGTGATAGATACAAGTTAATATGCAACCAAGTTACAAAGGAGGTTAGGCAGGCGAAGGCAGATTACGAGAAATCCTTGGCAAGGGATGCAAAGAAAAACAGCAAAGAGTTCTTTACTTATGTAAACTCTAGAAGGAAGGGGATGAATCAGATTGGTCCACTTGATATTGATGGGTCAACTGTTGATGATCCTGCTCAGGTAGCTAACAAACTAAATGAATATTTTGCATCGACATTCACACATGAGGAGTTATTCAGCAAGGGGAATGCCAGAGGTGTATTCAACTCTAGCAGTAAGCTACAGAATCTTGAAATAACTGGGAGTAAAGTGGAGGAGAAACTGTTGAAGATAAACACAAGAAAGGCACCCGGGGTGGATGGGATCTATCCAGTTATATTAAAGGAGGCAGCAAAGGAAGTAAGCAAACCCTTAGCCATAATTATGAGAGCTTCCTTGGACTCAGGGGAGGTACCCATAGACTGGAAATGTGCAAATGTGACCCCAATTCACAAAGGAGGATCAAAGGCTGACACAAGTAATTATAGACCTGTGAGCTTAACTTCTGTTCCAGGAAAATTAATGGAGGCACTGGTTAAAGAAGCACTGCAGGATCATTTAGACAAGACTTCAGTTATAGCTCAGACACAGCATGGTTTTGTTAAGGGGAAGTCTTGCCTGACCAACTTGATTGGATACTATGATGCAGTCACAAAAGAACTGGATGCAGGGAATAACTTTGATATTATATACTTGGATCTTAGAAAGGCTTTTGATACTGTTGCACATGGAAGACTGCTACACAAATTGGAGCAGTGTGACATTGGAGGCAAATTGCTGCTATGGATAAAGGGGTGGTTGAGGGGGAGAAGACAGAGAGTGGTAATCAATGGACACTGCTCATCGTGGACTAATGTTATTAGTGGAGTCCCTCAGGGCTCAGTGTTGGGTCCATTATTGTTTTCTGTATTTATAAATGATATTGATGATGGTATATCAAGCTTAATGTCCAAGTTTGCAGACGATACAAAGGTTGGCAGGGTTGTCAAGGACACTACTGACACTATGCTGCTGCAACAGGATCTGGAAAGGTTGAGCAGCTGGGCTGAGAGGTGGCAAATGAAGTTTAACATTGACAAATGTAAAGTACTACACATGGGAAACAGCAACCCCAGAGCAACGTATCAACTCTGTGGTACTACACTGACAGTGGTAGAGAATGAAAGGGACTTGGGGGTGGTTGTGCAGGCAGACGGGCTGCAAGAGTAGCTCATGGAGTATTGTCAATGATATACAGGAATTTTTCCAGCAGGGATAAGGAGGTGATTATTCCATTGTATAAGGCAATGGTCAGGCCACACCTAGAGTACTGTATACAGGTCTGGAGGCCTCATTTCAAGAAGGATGTAGAGCTGCTGGAACGAGTACAGAGAAGGGCAACAAGATTAGTGAATGGAACAAAGGGGTGCTCTTACGAAGAAAGGCTTAAGTTTTGCAAATTACAGTGTCTGGAGACTAGGCACCAGCGAGGTGATCTGATAGAGGTGTATAAAGCCTTGAATGGTTTAAGCATGCTCAATGCTGATGGGATTCTTCCTCTAGCTCAGAAAAATCACCTGAGAGGGCATAAATTCAAATTGAGGAAAGACAGATGTAGGATAGACGTGCGGAAATTTGCCTTTAGCCAGCGGGTGGTTGGTTGGTGGAACAGACTTCCATCCCTTGTGGTGAAGGTTGATAGCCTAAATAAGTTTAAGGCTCAGCTGGACAGGTATTTTGAACGAACAGAGGGGTGAAGTGGAAGTGGGTTTTTTTTTTTTTTTTTGGCTGATGCTGCATAAGCTTGCTTTCTTGCATCAAATGCCTCTACTAATGCTAATGCTAATAATTAGCTGAAGCTATCTGTTTCTGTTTGCCATTTGCCAGTTTTTCTATGTTTAAATATACTGAGAATTTACTGTAAATATATAATCAAATTGGCTTAATTATTTTAATATACCTTAAATTTAGCAGTGAAGATTAATAATAATGGAAGTGAAAAATGAATAATATATATGAGTACCAACTATTTATTTATGTAGTGAAAAGGAAGGCTTATGCCTAAAAATTAAGGCGAATATGAAGAGGATTAAGGATAGTAATAGACCTCAAACTCCCTTGAATTGCTCTAATAGATTTTGAGGTATAAAAAATTAGTTAGCAAGCAAAAAGCAAAAGCATAGAAACAGCATTTTATATAGATACTTCGGATTTACCGAGAGCGTAACTGCCCGAACTTTTAGTAAGGATCTTGGTATTATAGTATGTAGTGATATTTGATGTAATATAAATCCAATAATGATTAGAAATTATCTGATATATTAGAAGTCTTTTGAATAAGATATAAAATCAAGTACAATAGAAAATACCTGATATATTTGAAAATATACAGATAAGATAAAAATATAGAAATATAGAAGCTCCACAGGAAATTATAAGAATGAATCCTCATTTAATTAAATAGCAGTTCAATTAGTTAATTAAAACTAGTTTTCTGTAACAACAGAAATCAAATAAATAGAAATTGAACTGTACCTTCTTGTAGTGGACTACAAAGCTAAAATACTTTTATATATCTAGTTTCTGCCTTTATATATGCTGAAGAAAGACAACAGTACCCTCTCACTTTTGGTTATTATGTGAATAATTAAAATTTTAACTGAATTTTGGAAAAAAAGAAATAATGCAAATGAAATTATTAATTTAACTTCATGAGATGTTTGAATAATGCAGAAAAAGTAGATTAGAAATTAAAAGTTGAAAACCTAAATAAGTATTAGAAATTTTGTAAATATAAGAAAATACTGAAGGATAAGGCCAAGAAAGATAGCAGCACCCTCTTATTAATGGTTACTTTAATACCAACTTGAATAAATAATTAAACAATTAGAATAAATAATTAAACAATTATTTCCATGGAAGATAATGATAGAAAAATGCTGGAATTTGTACCAAAAGAAAATGTTGGCAAAATACTAGAGAAAACAATGACTGATATATTTTAACTCACTTTAACAAGAAATTAGCTGGTACCCTGATGAGTGAATAATGCTAAATATATCAAAATTTTTTTCAAAAATTATCAAAAATGAATTACTGTCCCAAGAACAAATATAGGTACAACCTTTCTACAGTGTAAGCTATATGTAAAATGCACCAAGGGAAGTGCCTAATATGTACAAGTACTCAGAATAACCTTAGCAAGATTTAATTATATTTTAATTATGTATTTCAGCTATAACTAATTCTGGGTTAATATTTTCGTGCCATTTATTAATTGCTATATTTACAGCCCTGTTAAGATATTTATCTATGAACTTTCCTGGGAATTCATTCCAAATTAGTTTGGCTTTTAATTCTTTTAGTGATTCTATTATACTATTGCTGTTATTACCTATTTTTATTAAACTAAAACTCTGGGAAATAATAATGTTACTATGAATCCTTTTGCCAATATTGGAATGCCAATGCGTTAAGCTAATAGCTTCAAAGTTAAAGTCTTTACATTTGTCATATACCAATATCAATTATTATCAACTTTACATATATCTATATCAATTAATATGTGCTTTACTTAACATTATTAAATTATATTAAAAATTTTGTTTGAATAATTATTTTATTTCCAAATTAAACATTTGTATACATTTATAAGTACTGAATACGAGAAGAGATTAATATTCAGAGTTAATGTTTTGGTAATTTCTGCTCCTTTTTCAATCAGATTTAAAATGATTAACATGCAATTTTATTACTTGTCAAATATATTATTAATATACTGTAATTTACTTTTATTTAAAATAAGATTTTATGGTAATATTTTATTATAATGTGATATTATTATTACTATCATTAATGAACTAAGAAACTATACAAATTATTTCAGATGATATACTTGACTGAACCAAACCAAACCACTGGTCAAAATCGCCTTTAGAACCAGACTGCGAACCGAACCACTTCAGAAATTTTTGAACTGAACCGGTCCAAAATTTTAGGTGGTTTGCAGCTCTGGCTGGTATAGTAGCTTAATCAGCTGAATTATGTGGATTGGAATCCCACATTAGTCATTGTTTCTCATGTTGTTTTGTGTTTTATCGATTATTCAAAACCATTTGAATAATTGATAAAACACAAAACTGGAACACTGAATTCTTTGCCTTTTTCAATAATCAGTCGTAGACTTAAAATCTGATCTCTAGTTTGTCTGCCTTTTCTGAAACCTGCTTGCTCTTCTGGCATTTTGTCTTCAAGTTTTCTTGAAATTCTCTTTAGTATGATTTTAAGAAGAATCTTGTTAGCATGAGAAATTAGGCTTATAGTCCTGTAATTTGAGCAAATTTTCAGATTTTTTTTTTTTTTTTTGGTAAGGGAATGAAAATTGATTTCTTCCAATCTTGTTTCCCAAATCTTTACAATCATTTTATGAAAAAACTTGGCCCTTCACACCTGTAGCTTTAATCGATTATGCTGGGATTTCATCAATTCCACACAAATTGATAAAATCCCAGCCACATGTCAGTTCAGTTCTCTGATGACTTTTTCAACTTCTTCCTTCAGTGGAACTGCTTCACGATCACACTCTTGAAAATGGGGTGGCAAATTATTAGTGTCAGCAGGTGCTATGAAGAGCTATTCACAGTATTCTTTCCACCTTCCTTTAACTGTGTTCTCTGTTAAAATTTTGCCCTTGCATTAATTACATTAAGTTTTGGTCAGATCTTTTGTAATGTTTGCTTCAACCAATTCACACCTTCTCTTCCCCCCCATACTCGGGGTTGCTTTAACTGTTATAAATTCGCTGGGAACTGTTGGCTAACTTCTTGGGTCTCTGCTACAGCCTCGTTGTGTTGGCTTCTCACAGCCCACTTCGCTGTCTCCTGCCAGGCTTGACAATATATTTTCATATACTGATTATATTCTTTCATCTTAAATTACACTTTCTTTGTTAAAATTCATGTAGGGCAGTATGCTATTCACAATTTTTCTTTAACTGGAATTAACTGGTTTTAATTTTAGCGTAATTTTGCACTTTACCTTTTATTTATTTTAGTATTATACTGGTGTTCTTTATTCTTTTTATTTTTAGTCTCTGTTGGATCAGCTATGATATATACATATACACACCTTGTTGTCTGCTGTGTATATATAAACAGAAACAGAGGGCTTGCTTATTGCTGTGTTTCCTTTGATGATGTAGTCAAACTCTTTTAGGATTGACAGCATGAAGTACCATTTATACAGGGTGTTTCAAAAGTGATGGTCAATAATTTAAAGGTGAACTGTACAGACTACAATATGCAAAAAAAGCCTAGTAAACATGGGTCCCTAAGTGAATCGTTTTCGAGATATTGCATATTTCTATTTGGGATCTACCACTGACAAGGTGAACTGTACAGAGTTGAGATCCACCACCGACTTGTTTTTTTAGGTTAGGTTATGCTCATTCTCTCCCTTTTCCCCTCTCTCAATGCTGTGACACGTAGCAGGCATACTAGTACTTGTCAAAGGATAGTCAACACGGAAAGAGGTTACAGCAGTGGTTTTCAACCAGGGTGCTGCAACAACATTCCAGGGGTGCAACGTAATTTTGGTTTAAGTTACTAAACTTATTATTATTTTTTAAAATTTATATGTTTATTTCATTATAAAAAGGCATACAGTATCTTTTTAATTTTGTGGTGATCTATAATTGATGTTTACTTAGTACCTCTATATAAAGAATAACATTATTATATACTGTATACATATAATTTGTATTATGAAATGTAATTTTTATAATTATATTATTGTAATAACTATAAATAAATATTATTGTAATATATATATATGCAGAGAGCGAATCGGATCTAACAGGCAGAAAATTGAGTAGGGGTGCCGAAAATAAAATAAATTACTTAGGGGTGCTGTTATTAAAAAAAAGTTGAAAACCACTGGGTTACAGCAACAAAGAGTATGTGGACATGCACTTCATGTATGGTAAAGCCAACGGCAGTGCACTCAAGGCTGCACGTTTGTAGCAAAGAACCATTTCCCTGCCAAAGGCAGCCCTGTTGGGCTGCCTTTGGCAGGGAAATGCTTCAACGCCTTAGAGAACAGGGTGCTTCGCACATGGAGTACGAGCAGGTAGGCCCAGAAGCATAACACCTGATGTTGAGGAAAGGGTGTTAGAAAAAAACAGAACAAAATCCAGGAATTTCAACAAGGAGGGTTGCACTGCAAGAGCTTGTACTGAGTCACAGTAGTGTGTGGCGAATTTTGTAAGTTAATACTTAGTGTCCATACGAGAAATCCAAAGTTTTCTCGTAATCTACCTGCCTAATGAAACTTGTGGCAGAGAAGAAAAATGCATGGGATGCATATAAATTATCAGGTTATACAAAGCCTATGGTAGATATAAGCTAGTCTGTAATCAAGTCACAAAGGAGGTTAGGCAGGTAAAGGTAGATTACGAGAAATCTTTGGCAAAGGATGCTAAGAAAAACAGCAAGGACTTCTTTAATTATATAAACTCTAAAAAGAAGGGGCTGAATCAGATTGGTTCATTTGCTATTGATGGCTGCTCAGATAGCTGATAATCTGAATGAGTATTTTGCATCTACATTCACACATCAGGAGTTTTAAGGGAGGAAAATGCCAGAAGTTTATCAAACTGTAACAGAGTGCTTAATAATTTTGTAATAACTGAGAGCAAAGTGGAGAAGAAATTGTTGAAGTTAAACATAAGAAAGGCACCTGGGGTGGATGGGATCTATCCACTTATTAAAGGAGGAGGCAAAAGAACTAAGCAAACCCTAAGCCATAATTATGAGAGCATCTTTGGACTCAGGGGAAGGCCCAATGGACTGGAGATGTGCAAATGTATACACAAGCTCATAAGCTCATACACTTGCTTTCTTGCATCGCATGCCACCACTACTACAATTCACAAAGGGGGATCGAAGGGTGACACAAGTAATTACAGACTAGTTAGTTTAATTTTCTTTTCCGGGTAAAATAATGGAGTCACTGGTTAAAGATGCATTGCAGGATCATCTAGACAAGACTGCAGCAATAATTCAGACACAGCATGGGTTTGTTAAGGAAAAGCCTTGTCTGACAAATTTAATTGGATAGTATGATGTGGTTACAAAGGAACTAGATACAAAAATAATTTTGATATCACATATTTGGATTTCAGGAAAGTTTTTGACACTGTTGTGCATGGAGGATTACTGTACAAATTGGAGCAGTATGGTATTAAGAGTAAGTTGCTACAATGGATAAAAGGGTAGTTGATTGGGAGAAGACAGAGTAGTAATCAACGGATGCTGATTTTCGTGGACTAATGTTATTAGTGGAGTTTCACAGGTTTCGGTGTTGGGCCCACTGTTGTTTTGTATATTTATGAATGATATTGATGAAGATATATCAGGCTTAGTGTCGAAGTTTGCAGATGATACAAAGGTTGGCAGGGTTGTTAATGACAGTAATGGCAGTGTGCTACTGCAACAGGATCTAGAAAATTTGGGCAGATGGGCTAAGAAGTGGCAGTTGAAGATTAACATTGACAAATGCAAAGTACAAATGCAAACTACCCTTGTATCAACATCGGTAGAAGTAACCCCAGAGGAACAGACCAACTGTGTGGTACTACACTTAGGGTGGTAGAAAATGAAAATGACCTGGGAGTAATTGTGTAGTCAGATATGAAGTTTTCTGAGCAGTGCAGAGAGACTGCTAGATCAGGTCATGGGGTATTGTCAATGATACATAGGAATTTTGCTAGCAGGGAAAAGGAGGTGATTATCCCTTTGTATAAGGCAATAGTCGGGCCATGCCTTGAGTACTGCGTACAGGTTTGGAAGCTTTATTTTAAGAAGGATGTACAGTTGCTTAAGCATGTACATAGAAGGGCAACAAGATTGATGAGGGGAATGAAGGAGTCCTCTTACCAAGAAAGTCTTCAGTTCTGCAAATTGCAGTGGGTTGCAACTAGGCACATGCAAGATGATTTGATTGAGGTGTATAAGGCATTGAATGGGTTGAGAATGCTGAATTCTGATGGGAATCTTCAGCTTTCTCAGATTATGATTATGAACCTGAGGGGGCATGAATTCAAATTGAGGAAAGACAGTTGTAGAATACATGTGCGGAAATTTGTCTTTAGCCAGCGGGTTGTTAATTGCTGTAAATTATGTTATTATTATTATTATTTTTTGGTTTTTAGGAGCATTAGCAACTAAGGCCATATTGCTCCGGGATATGCGGTGGTCATTTCCTGACCTTTCCGCATCCGCCGTATTTGGTGGTGACGGGCTCGAACCCCGGTCTAATCAAGAAACATGTGCTACGCACTGCTGCTCCTTCCCACCTGGCTACGGAGGCGCCCTGTAAATTATGCCCAGGTAAATTATGCACAATGACATCTGGAACAAACTTCCATCTGTCATTGTGGAAATTGATACCTTAAATAAACTCAAGGAGGAACTGGAAAATTTTAGATGGAATGGTTGTGTGAAATTGTTATTATTATTTTTTTTTGCTAATGCTACATCAACTCATATGCATGCTTTCTTGCATCTCATGCCTCTATTACTTCTACTACTACTACATTATCATATACACTGATGAGCCAAAACAGCTCGTACCTTGTGAGGCATGGACGCTACAAGATTTCTAAATGTGTCTTGTGGTATCTGGTACCAACACATAACCAGCAGATCCTTTAACTCCTGTAAGTTCTGTGGTTGAAACAACACATGCTCGATGGGAGTTTTGTCTGGGAATTTGAAGGCCAGGGCAATACCTGGAAGTCTTCCTTATGTTCCACAAACCAGTCTCAAACAATCCAGGTGGCATGGCATGGTACATTATTCTGCTGAAAGACAGCACTGCCAGAGGGGGGAACCGTTGCCATGAAAGGGTGTTCCTGGTCAGCAATGATATTTAGGTAGGTGGCAGATGTCAGAGTGCCTGGCACATGGATGACTGGACCCAGTAGAACATCGCCCAAAGCATGACACTGCCGCCACTGGCTTGTTTTCGTCCTACGGTGCACCCAGGTGCCATCACCTCCCCAGGTAAATTATGCACATGTACCCGGCCATCCACATGGTTCAACAGGAAACGTGATTCATCGGACCACACGACCTTATCCCAATCACTCAATGTCCAGTTTCGATGCTCGCGTGCCCATTGTAGGCGCTGTCGCCAGTGAACCGTGGTTAGCATGGGAACTCGGAGCGGCATGCAGCTACACAGCCCCATTTTCAGCAGGGTACGATGTACTGTGTGTTGTGACACATTACTCCCATCGGCAGCATTCCAATTACCGGAGAGTTGCCCTTCTGTTGCCACTTACCATCCGTGAGAGCCTTCGCTCACATCAAGCATTGATGAGCCGTGATCGTCCTTGCTGGCGGTTCGTGGGTTTCTCCTCCTCGGACCACTTTCAGTAAGTACTAACCCCACGGCTAACCATGAGCAACCCACAAGCCGTGACATTTCAGATATGCTCTGACCTAATCGTCTGGCCATTACAATTTGGCCTTTGTCAAACTTGCTTAAGTCCGCTGCTTTTCCCATCTGAAGAACAAGAGTAACGCTGATTAACAGAGCTCAGTATCAGGTGTTTTTTATACTGTGTCCTGACCCACAGACGCACGCTGTAGTTCACCTGCAGTTGCTTCGATTTGCATAACGACTTGCTGGTCATAATGTTTTGGCTCCTCAGTGTAAGAATTTTTAATTTATTAATATGACTTGTCCTAATAACTGATCTGAGAATACAATTAAATTTTGTTTTTATTTTTCAATGCATTAAGATGGGTAAGACATAGATGCCCGATCCATTTAAAATCAGTTAAATATATATTTTTTGGAATTGTCAATTTTAACACAGCTTTTTTAAAAGATAGTATATGGCCTTAGAAACAAATTCTTAAAACTCAAGGTTATCATGTTCTTCTGTATGTTTGATGGCTGGCACTTCTTATTTCTGATAATAAACAAACAGTATCTCAGAAAGGGTAATCTGCTATTTATTTAAAATATAACACTATTATTATGACTGCCTTATTGAATTACCAGTTCTGTTTCATTATCCTGTTGCTAAGTTGTCAGTGATTACCTGATGAAACACTATAAGTTTCAAAACAGACTGTCATAGCAGCATCTTTTTTTTTTTAAATAAATAGATTACCTTTTGGAGATGCAGTTTGTTTCAAGTTAGGCATTTGAGCAACTCAGACAAAAAAAAGTTTACTCTGTTTAGATACTAAGACCAGTATACTTATTCTAAGCAGTCGAAAGTTTGTCAACCACTGAACACGCAAAAGGATAATGCACTGCTGAGAATAAGCAATTTAAATTTTGCATATTTTACAGATGTACCTGGTCCTGTGGTCCAACAGAAACCTGTCTCACGTTGTCTGACACAAATTTCCAGTGGGTTCCTTCTTGAAATATTTTAACTATTTCTTGTCTTGACCATAATCTACTGTTGTCATCAACAGCAAAAACTTTGCTTTTTCCTGCTGATATTTGATGAAGATGGCAACCTATCTGAGGGGCTTCTACATGACACCAGGTGTCACCTAGAACATAAAAAAAAAAAAAAAAAAAAAAAAAAAAAAGCAGATTTGAAATATGATTTTTAGCTAGAATGAAATGTGAAACAGAATTAAAATAATTATTTATTTATAAATGAATACTTATTAGTAATAAAAAATAATTCCTCTCACTAAGGATATATATAAGAAACAGATAATACTAGAAACAGCTCTTTTACAAATACAGAATTTGGTGCATACAATAAACATTTCATTATCCAAGCATAATAGCCAACTTTTGACTTTCATGAATCTAGAGATCAGGCAATTGTAAGCAGCAGGAAAACAGGAGATCTTTAAGTATATCCCATATCAAAATATTATGATCACTGCTACTTAGTGATTTCTTTATCTGGAGATTCTTAATGTATGAGTGGTCACCTCTGGTAATAAGATCAAAAGTACTGCTTTCTCTTGTTCCCTCTCAAATAAGTACTATTTAAGTGACCAACCCAAAAAGTTGGCCACTTAAACAGTACTCTATATAATTGTTCATCATACTCATTAAAGTCATTTGGCCTAAAGCAGACTCCTACTCTCATTTTTTGTTTTTCTAGTGTATATATCACACCCAACTGATTCAGCATTACACTGGCCACCCACATCATCTGGATACACTGCTTTAGATTCAATGTGCCTATTAACCCAGACCATAACTTCTCCCCCTCCCATACACATTGTACTAACCATATTCAAATTATGCATCCCCTATATCTGAGCGGTAGCACTACTTCAAATTCATCTAATTTTTTCACTATGTTCACTACACTAGCAATAGTTAACTATATAATATTGGTGTAGATACACCATAGTTTACCCATAAATTTGAACTACGTATGTAGTGTAAAAGGCATCGTTTTAATTGTATCTCATATTGTGGGTGCCTTCACAACGAGATAGCTGGTATTGCACTACTTCAAAAAAATAACGCTTCTCTAGTAGAGAAGACTACTAGAAATGCCTTTCGCATTTATCTTCTAATACATTATTTTTATACGCCATTTGGCATCTTTCATATTGTGGAAATAACTTCGCAACTGTGATGGCATGTTGCATTACCACGGTACCTGCCCACTCACTGATGATGAAGCCAAATAGCTTTGAAACGATCGTCTGGGTGGTGGCCAGTGAAAATAAATAACAGTAGTCTTCTCTACTAGAGAAGCGTTATTTATTTGAAGTAGTGCAATACCAGCTATCTCATTGTGAAGGCACCCACAATATGAGATACAATTAAAACAATGCCTTTTACTACATAAGTAGTTCAAATTTATGGGTAAACTATGGTGTATCTACACCGATATTATATAGTTAATTACCAAAATCCATAAGAAATTATGCCTTGTGCATTTATCTTCTAATACTAGCAATAGTGTAGAAACAAGAATATATACACCTGTTCTTACTCTTAATAACCCTAAAACAGCCTATGTATTTTTTTGTCTTATGAGGAGCCCCAGCAGGCCTTGTAATCCCAAAATCCTTCTTTCCAGGCTGCAGCATCTCCCAGCAGAAGCAATGCAAGAATCACTTACACCCCTGCATGTGGCTACTATTAATCTTTTGGTCTGTGTAACCCTCCCACAAGCTAGAAGTTTACCGATCCACCTAACGCTGCCTCAGTTTATGTCCCCTGGTGTGTTTCATTTGAGAAAGAGCAGATGCCAATCACATTAGTTTACTCAATCCATTTAAAGCTTTAAACACTTTAACCAGGTCTCCTTGCTGGTGCCTAGTTTTAAAGCAGTGCAATTTACAGAACATATCTTTCATAGTAAGAGTACTCTTTTGTACTCCTTACTAATCATGTTCTTCTTTGAACCTGTCCTAATAGCTCTATATGTTTTCTAAAATGAGATTTCTAAATCTATATGCAGTACTGAAGATAGGACCTAACCACTGCCTTACACAATGGGATAATTTTCTTGCTAACAAAATTCCATCATTTTATATTGCCAAAACCCTATGAGTTGTCTTATCAGCTTGTCTGCATTCATCTTCATGACATACTGTACAATTACCTCTAGTTCAAGTATCATTCAATTCTCAAGTACCATTCAATTGGCATGTTATTTGGGATTACTGCTATCTAAACAGAGTACCCGATTTATCAATATTAAGCCTTATTTGCCACTTATTAGCCATAAGTCTAATTTATACAGATCTTGTTGGATTAGCATATCTTGAATACTGCTATTGACTGCCCTGATAACCATTGCGTTATCCAGAAAATTTAGTATTAAACTTGACATTCATTCATCAATACTGTAGATAAATATTGAAAACAGTAAGGGGTCAAACAAACCTTCAGAGACTTCATGGATAATATTAGTCCACGAAGGGCATTGGCCATTAATAATATCTCTGTCTTCTTCCACTTAACTATCGCTTTTATTCATTGCAGTAACTCACTCCTAATACCACAATGCTCCAATTTGTACAGCAGTTGCTCATATGGCACAGTATCAAATACTCCACTGACATCTAACTACACAATTTTGAAATTATTTTTTGCATCCAGATCCTTCGTGACTACCTCATAATAGCTAATCAGATCGATTAATGAGATCTTTCCATGAAAAATCTAGGCTTTGATTACTGTATAATTGATAGATGAAACTGCATTACTTGTTTAAACTGATGCCATTATTTTTCCTGAAACAGAAGCCATGCATATGGATCTCTAATTACTCACTTTGTCCTTTGCACATCTCTAGTCTCTACTGACCTCCCCTGCATATAAGGTTTCTCTCATAACACTGGTAAACTAAGTTTTGCTAATGTGGGTGAAAGTAGGCATTTTTTGTTAATTTGTATGTGCTGATTACGAATATGACAGTAAAATTTTTATCACATGTTTTTTTTAAAACTGTTTTTGCATTTTTCTAACAGTTTTAAACAGTTTTAAAAAAAACGTAAAATAGCAAATCAACGAAATTGTCCAACATTGGCACTCTGTACCTTTCCCGGTTGAATTTATTGTAACAAAAGAGACAATCTGTGTTGTTTAATGGTATACTCAGTGCTGTCGTGAGATATTTTTGTGTCCTAGACAAATGCTTGATTTTGCCTAGGGCATATGGATTACCCATAAAATTAAATAATCCTCATGATGGCAAAGCACTCCTACCCAATGGCACTGGATATACTAATACCTCTTTTTAGTTTTATTATTATTATTATTATTATTAGCAATAATAATAATAATAATAATAAAAATAATAATAATAAAACATAATAATAATAATAATAATAATAATAATAAATATGGTGCACCAGCAAAAAAAAAAAAAAAAAATTCCTGTGTTACCCTGAGAAAGAAAGTGTGTCAGAAACAGAAGAAAATCACCAAGAAAGAAAAAGAGAAGAATAATGATATCCAGCTCAAGACCCTGAGTTTGCCAAGCCCATACTCACCAGATGTGAGCTCCTATGGCCCTAAAGAGTGGTCACTCTGAGTTATATTGCTATAATCCTTATTATGCTGTAGCATGTTTTGACCCTACTATATTTCTGGTGCCTCTGTGAAAGACAACTTGTTTACAAGCCGTCTTTACCCCTGAAATGTACATGTTTGATGTTAGTTTTGATTTGTAAGATCTAGTGGTAGGTTTCAATTTGTAAATGGTAGGTTTTGATTTGTAAGATCTTGTGGTTTTTTAAAGTTCCATTTTGGTCTTGTGAAAACTCGTGAAATGGGGTGAAAAGATCGTGTGTGCATTAATTCGCCAAACAGTTTGCTATATTTGTAGCAAATTATAGGAAATATTGACAATTTATAGGGAAGTGGCAAAGTTGATCAATCACAGACAAGGCAAAACAAGCTTATTATTTTTATTTTTGTTGTCACGTGGGTGATCTGGATAAAAGGTGGGCGCCACATATGTGCTGTATAATGTGCTATGTAAATCTGACTGAATGAATGAAGGGGAACAGTTGTGAAGAAATCACTATTCCAGAAGAAGAGCAAGAGTCACTAGAGCCCACACCTGTCCCCCCCTCAACATCTGTCGATCCTAGTTACAATCCTGAAAATGATTGCAACAGTGGAATTTTCAGGCAAAACCCCCGAGGATTTCTATGTTTAGAAACAGAAATGAAAAGTTTGCGGGTTATTATCAAATGAAACGTTCTCCTTGTGTCTGTCAAGGCATAAATGGATGGATGGATGGATGAACTAAGGTTTGAACACAATCCTGAAAAATAGAAATTATTCATCAATTCTTTTAAGCTCAGTTTAAAAACAGTTTTGCTACACAATAGTAATATCAAACTGTTGGTCCCAGTGGCTATAAAAGAAACCGATGATAGCATGTCATTGCATTTAAATGCCTTAAACTATAAGAAATATTATTGGAAAATCTGTGGTGATTTAAAAGTAATAGCTTTGTTGCTTGGACTACATGGTGGTTTTACAGCCACTCCCAGGCTTACGTAATACTTGACTTACAGAAATTCTACTTTATGTAAGTGTATTCCGGCTGGTACAAACTTAAAAATATCGTGGAAACGTATTTTGCATCCCGTAGGAATAAATGGAAGTATTGTAAAAATATTATAACTTGAACCCAATAAATTAACCCCAGGGGCTCACATCTGGTGAGTATGGGCTTGGCACACCCAGGATCATGAGCCGGATATCATCATTCTTCACTTTCTTGGTGATTCCCTTCTACTTCTGACTCTTGTTTTTTCTCTCTCTCTCTCTCTCAGGGTAATTCAGAAATTTTTTTTTTTTTTTTTTTTGGTTGCTGTAGCATAAGCCTCACACTTCCTTGCACCATATAGCTAATAATAATAATCATAATATTTGTAAAATAATAATAGAAATTTACCTCGTAGAACACTTTTGTATGATACTCTCCAGAATTAAAACGGAAAAAACGAAAAACTTACATTATAGTAACAAATAGTTTAAAAATAATTAAAAATCAATTTAACACAATAAAACTCAATTTAACAATTAAAAAATAAGAAAATTAATTAAAAGGATTTAACAAAAAAAATTGTTTTCAATTTTTTTCGTTAAACCCTTTTAATTAATTTTCTTATTTTTTAATTGTGTTAAATTGATTTTTAATTATTTTTTAACTATTTGTTACTCTAATGTAAGTTTTTCGATTTTTCCGTTTTAATTTCTGGGAGTATCATACGGAAGTGTTCTATGTACTAAATTGAGGTAAACTTCTCTTATTATTTTACAAATACTGATATCAACGTAGAACGTATTGAGCATTACAAGCTCTGGTTGATACTAAATAATCATAATAATAATAATACCGCATTACCTCGACAGCAATGGTGCGACACTGGAGGCAATCCACACAGCCGTGTATTGTGCTTCGGTAGCAGCCACGAGGATTAATGGAAGAGAAGAGAGAGACCAGCAGCAGAAGAAACAAAAACAGAAGGAACTACCAGCTTGGGAAAGAAGACTTAAGCAGAAGATAGAAGAATTAAGAGTCAAGATAGGCCAATTGACAAATGGGGCAATAGGAGTAAGAAATTAATTGGAAAAGTGAAGAGCATCCTAAAGAGAGAGAGTGTCTAGAGGAAACATGAGACAAAGAATCAGAGAATAGGAGAGTACTTGGACACACTGAAGCAGAACCTCCTTACACTCAGCAAGAGACTACGCCGATACAAAGAGAACTACCAGAGGAAAATAAACAACCGAATCTTCGATGAGGACCAAAGAGACTTCTACAGGAATCTCGGAGAAGACGGGAAAGAAGGGAACAGACCAACCGAGAAGAAGACGATTGAGGAGTTCTAGGAAAACATATGGAGCAGGGAAGTAAATCAAAACAGCTGAGCCACCTAGAATACAAGAAAACCAAGGACGTACAAGAAATGAGAGGGAGGGAAATTCGGGAAGAAGAAGAAGAATTAAAACAAACAATCAAGAACTCTCACAACTACTGGTACAAGAAGCTCACTTGCACAAACAAGCACCTGGCAGAACAGTTCACATGAATGATAAGTTCACAATCCCGAAGGTTCTCAATCAAGGAATCACATAATTTGAAGCCTAAAGATGAAAATACATGAAACCCAGTGAAATATAGGCCAATCACCTGCCTCCCAACAATGTACAAGATCCTGACCACCTGCATAACCAGTCAGATATCAGACCACTTGGAGAGCCAGAACATAATGGCGGAACAGCAGAAAGGATGCAAGGAGCAATTAACCATAGATGCCGCGGTTATGGAGCAAGCCTAGAAGAAGCGCCGCAACATGTACACAGCCTATATCGATTACTGCAAGGCCTTCGACTCCATGCCTCATAGCTGGCTACAGAGGTGCCTGAGTGGGACGCTCTTCCCTGAGACTGAAGGATTCATGCTCGCCATCCAAGCCCAGGTAATCAACCTCTACTGAACCTCTACAAAGTCAATCCGATAGTGATAAACTTCCTAGGAGAAACGATGGCAAAATGGAGTACAACCATTAAGGTTGAAAACATCATAACCAGGCCAATCCCCATTAGGAGAGGAATCTTTCAGGGAGATGCCCTGAGCCCATTGTGGTTCTGTCTAGCACTTAACCCTCTATCTACCATGCTCAACAGTAGCAAGTATGGATATAACCTCAAAGGAAGGAAGGAAGAACCTGTACACCTGATGTACATGGATGACAACAAGCTTTACGTGGGAGCCGAGAAACACCTTCAGCAATGATATTAGGATGGAATTTGGTCTAGACAAATGCAAGACCCTTGGATTGCGTCAGGGAAAATTAGTCAACCAAAACTACCAGCTGCAGAGTTGTAAAGAGATCGAAGCCATGGCAGAGGGAGAGGCCTACAGATACTTGGGGATGATGCAGGCTCAGCAGTTACAGCACAAGGAAATTAAGGCTTGACTGACTGAAAAATACCATCAGAGACTCAGAAGCCTGCTGAAAGCAAAGCCGAATGGAGGGAACACAGTTAAAGCCATAAACACCTATGCAGTCACAGTGCTAACATACTCCATCAGGGTCTTAGATTGGACTAACACTGAGTTGGAGGATATCATGAGAAAACAAGCCGACCGGGCTAGCCGGGTGGGTAAAGTGCCTGCCTGGCAACCCAACGTTCGCGGGTTCAAATCCCGCCTCGGGCTTGGATCAAAGTACTGCAAAAACCTTGGGAGGTGCATTATGGCCACAGAAGCCGATGCACCAACAACTAACAAAAAAAAAAAGAAAAAAAAAAAGAAGAGAAAACAAGGACAATGATGACCAAGAACTGCCAACACCACCCGAAATCTGCCGTGGAGAGACTGACAATTGCCCGGAAAGCAGGAGGAAGGGGACTGATAGACCTCATTGAGCAACAGAAGACAGCGATAGTTAAACTGAAGGATTACTTCCAGAAACACACAGCAGCACTCCACCAGGCCATAAGGAAGATAGATAAGCGGTATACCCCACTCAAGGAGTTACCCCCCCCAAACCAGGTGGTAGAAACAAAGCTAGAAAGATGGGCAGAAAAGACACTCCATGGCAGACACTACAATGATCTCTATCAAGATCACATAGATAAATTTGCTTCCAATGTGTGGATCATGAGTGGGATGTGTTGTTGTTGTTTGGTTTTTAGGAGCATTAGCAACTAAGGCCATATTGCTCCGAGAATATGCGGTGGTCATTCCCTGACCTTTCCGCATCCTCCGTATTTGGTGGTGACGGGCTCGAACCCCGGTCTAATCAAGAAGCGTGTGCTAGCAGTGCTGCTCCTTCCCACCTGGCTACGGAGGTGCCTGAGTGGGACACTCTTCCCTGAGACTGAAGGATTCATGTTCCCCATCCAAGCCCAGGTAATCAACACCAGGAACTAAAGAAAATACATTGCCAAGGAACCTGGAGTGTCTGATGACATGTGTTGACAATGCCACCTGGCCTCAGAAACGATCCAACACATCACTGTGGGATGCAAGGTGATCACTCAGACTGAGTACACTCATAGACAAAATCAGGTAGCCAGGATAATACATCAGAAGCTAGCAAGGAAATATCAATTGGTCGAAGAAACTGTACCACACATACCCAGGCAGTACTAGAGACCCCAACCCACAAGGTGTGGGGAAATGATTTGGCTGACACCGTAGCCAAATCAGCAATTCCCAATAATAATTGCTGCCTGTCAGTCCCCTATACAGACTACAGGCAAATAATACACCAAAAGATACACTCCCAATGGCAGGATTCGTAGAATAGACAGACTACGAATAAATTATATCGTATAAAGCCTGTAATTGAACCGTGGCAGTCTAGTCTGCGCAGGAATCGTAAGGAGGAAGTTGTTCTTGCCCGGACCCGCATAGGACATAGTCATTTGACACATTCGTATTTGCTGAGGGCTGATGATCCTCCTATGTGTGAGTCCTGTGGCACAATTTTATCAATCAGACACATTTTAATTGATTGTCCAGTTTTTAGCAATATACATCATAATGCTTATAAGCATCTGACTGAGCCGTGTACTCTCAGTCAGATTTTATCTGGCAATGACCATGTGTCTGCTATTTTTAGCTTTTTGAAATCAGTAAACCTTTTTACTGATATTTAAAAAATTGTTACTTGTTTATTGATATTTGTCTTTTACAGTTTATACTTGTTTTTATACCTTGACTTAGCGATCTAATTCATTAGACCACTGAAAGTTTTACTTTTTTATGACCAGGTTTTGGCGCATTATAGCCTTAGTTGCTAATGCGCAAATAAAACCCAACGAACCCACAAGCTGTACCGGGACTGTGCCATAATAAAGGATAGGACAATCCCACACAACAGACCGGACATAACCCTTGTGGACAAGAAGGAAAAAGCTACCTATCTGATTGACATCATCACCATTTTCAATCCATTGCAGGATGAAGACCTCTCCAGCAACTTTCCAGTTCCTTCTGTTTTGTGCAATGGCCATCCATTTACTACTCACAAACTCATGAATTTCATCTGTCCATCTCCATTATTGCCAGGTTTCCTTCTAGCTCCTCTTGGGTATCATTCTGTTATTTTCTTACTCCATCTGTCATCATGTTTTTGAGCTATGTGTCCTGCCCAAGACTATTTTAGTTCTTTAGTTTTGATAAGAATGTCCTTTATATGAGTTTGCTGCCTAATCCATGTGTTTCTTTTCTTATATAACAGTCTGATTCCCAATATAATTCGTTCCATTCTTCGCTGTGTAGTTCTCAGCTTCTCTTCCATTCTTTTTGCGAGTACCCACGTTTCACTTCCATAAGTCATGGTGGGGAGTATACATTGGTTCATTATTTTATGTTTCAGACAAATTGGGATATTGTTCCTCAGTATGTGATTATATTTCCTGAATGCTATCCATCCAAAATTTATTCTTCTCTTGATTTTAGCATTTAGCATTACTAGAGGCATTTGATGCAAGAAAGCAAGCTTATGCAGCATCAGCCAAAAAAAAAAAAAAAAAACAAAAACACTTTCACTTCACCCCTCTGTTCATTCGAAATACCTGTCCAGCTGAGCCTTAAACTTATTTAGGCTATCAACTTCCACGACAAGGGATGGAAGTCTGTTCTACCAACCAACCACCCGCTGGCTAAAGGCAAATTTCTGCACGTCTATCCTACATCTGTCTTTCCTCAATTTGAATTTATGCCCTCTCAGGTGATTATTCTGAGCAAGAGGAAGAATCCCATCAGCACTGAGCATGCTCAAACCATTCAAGGCTTTATACACCTCTATCAGATCACCTCGCTGGTGCCTAGTCTCCAGACACTGTAATTTGCAAAACTTAAGCCTTTCTTCGTAAGAGCACCCCTTTGCTCCATTCACTAATCTTGTTGTCCTTCTCCGTACTCGTTCCAGCAGCTCTACATCCTTCTTGAAATGAGGCCTCCAGACTTGCATACAGTACTCTAGGTGTGGCCTGACCATTGCCTTATACAAGGGAATAATCACCTCCTTATCCATGCTAGAAAAATTCCTATATATCATTGACAATACACCATGAGCTACTCTTGCAGCCCGTCTGCACTGCTCAGAGAACTTCCTATCTGCCTGCACAACCACCCCCTGGTCCCTTTCATTCTCTACCACTGTCAGTGTAGTACCACAGAGTTGATACGTTGCTCCGGAGTTTGTTATATGTAGTACATTCCATATGTTTCCCATATGTAGAACTTTACATTCCAGCCATTTATCATTATTACAGCTAATGACTTGTCCCAGATAAGTATATGACTCCACCTTTTCAATTACTGCTCTTTCAATATGCCTTTCTGTGGCATACTTGTTCATCATTACTTTTGTTTCAGCCATATTCATCTTTAGTCCAAAATTCTTACTAACTCTGCATAACTGTTTAAGATTTTCCTCTAATTCTTTGGGATTGTTATTTATGTTTGTTTGTCATCTGCAAATTGTAAATGGTTTAGGTACTCTCCATTCACAATGATTCCTTTCTGCAACCATTCTAATCTTCTGAAAGTTTCTTCAAGGGCAGCAGTAAACAACTTCAGAGATATTGTGTCTCCTTGTCGAACTCCTTTCTCAATTTTAAATTTGTTACTGTCTTTGTCTAGTCTAATAAAGGAGGTAGAATTCTCATATATTTTCTTCAAAATCATAATATTTGGGGTATCTATGCCTTGTCTTTCCAGTGCCCAAAACATTGCTTTATGCTGTATGGAATCAAATTTCTTTTCATAATCCACAAATGCTGGGCATAATGGTGGTTTATATTCATTTGCTTTCTCCATTAGTTGTGATATTACATGAAGGTGATCCATAGTTGAGAATCCTGTCCTAAAGCCAGTTTGCTCTTTCGGTTGATTTTCATAAAGTATTCTTTCTAATCTGTTAGTATTGACCCTTGTGAACAACTTGTAGATGTGGGATAACAAGCTAATTGGTCTGTAATTTCCAATTTCTGATTTATCTCCTTTCTTGTGCAGCAAAACTATGATTGCATTATTCCACTTCCTTAGGCGTCACACCTTTTGCTAATGCATTTTGTGAAGAGTCTTGCCAGTTTTTGTGTCATGTCTCTTCTTCCCAATTTTAACAACTCTACAGTAACTTCATCTTCCCCCGGGGCTTTCTTGTTCTTCATTTTCTTTGAAACATATTCTACCTCATCAGGAAGGATATCAGATATGTTGTATGTGTTACTAATTTGCAATCCATCTTCCCCACTGCTGGCATCATTCCTTTGCTCCTTGTATAATTCTTTATAGTAGTCTTCTGCTATTTGAATTAAGCCTTCTCTGCTATTTATAAGTACACCATCGCTATTCTTCAGTTTCAGTATCATTTGTCTTTCTGTATTACTGCTCATGGCTGCTGATTTAAATCCTTTGTTTTTTCCTTAATGCTTGTTCTACTTTTCTTGTGTTAAATTTTCTTATATCCTTCCTGAGTCTCTTTCTAATGTCTTTGCTCAGTATGCTCAATATATCAATATACTTTGCTCAGTATACTCAATTTTCTCCTTGTCAGTGTTTTTCTTGTTCTTCATTTGTCGTCTTCGGTTCATCATGACAAGTGTTTCCTGACTAATTTTTTCTTCTTTGGATTTATTTTTACTTATAGGTTTCTTGGTCTTTATCACTTTCAAAAAGTTGTAATATTTCTCGTCGATATCTTGGTCCTGAGTAGTCTGCAGAAGCTCAAACTTGTTCTTAAGTTCAAGTACATACTGCTTTTTCTCCTCTTCTGTTATCTCAAAGACCTTCCTATTATTTATTCGAGTCAGTTTTTTTCCTTTCTTTTCTTACATCTATATCAAGTGTGCATCTTACCATTCTGTGATCACTTTCAACGTTTACCTTGTTCAGGACAGTAACATCATTCACGATATATCTTCTGTTAGTGAGGATGAAGTCTATTTCATTAGTTGTTAATCCATTTAGGCTCTTCCATGTCACTTTCTGTTCACCCTTTTTTTAAAAAAAGTGTTCATTACTGACATTCCTCGAGATTCTGCAAATTTCACAAGTCTTTCACCTCTTTCATTTCTTTCACTAATTCCAAAATTTCCTATAGTTCCACTTTCTGTGCTGTTTTGTCTCTTTCCAACCTTAGCATTGAAGTTCCTGATAATGATAGTGTAGTGAGTTTTCTGTTCATCTAGAACACTCTCAATTTCGGTGTACATTTCTTCAACCTCTTCATCATCATGGCTCGATGTTGGTGCATAAATCATTATAACCTTTAGCTTATACCTCTTAGAAATCCTGAGTAGTAGTCTTTTGAATTCCAAAATGTTGTTTTTTGTATCTTTATGGACTAGAAAGCCAACTCCACTTTCACTCCTTTCACTGTTTCTATTGGTGTACAGCAGATTTCCACTTGATAAACTTATAAGTGATTCATTTCTTCTTCTTGTTTCAGCCAAACTGATGATATTCCAATTCCTTTTCCTGCTCTAATATCCTGTCTTCAACAATGAGCAATAACAGGCCAAGTTCAGTTTCCACGCATGGCAGCCTGGTCGTATCCAGAGATTCTTAGCACTCTCTGCTTCCACTCTGATCCTCTCACTGCCGTAAGAGGGGAGTGAAAGCCGCTGGTGAGTGAGGGCCATTTGTTTCATCTTACTGTCATGTGCTGGAGGGTTTGGTCTTTTCCTCTTCATGCTGACCAGGCGTCTTGAAGAGAACCACTCTATGGGTTCGTTGCTACCTGAGTGATGTACCAGGGCTTATCATCGAGAAGGTGTGCATGAGTGGATTTTAGGGAGGCAGGCCAACCGGACTTCTCCTAAATCTTCTGAAATAGAAAGATATTGGATCCATCAGTGTTTTAGACTGAGTATCTGATAACACACAGAATGTGTTATGAGACACTCAGTCTGACTGACATAGCAGTACCCAACACTGGCAATCTGCAGAAAACCCATGGGGAAAAAATCAGCAAGTACACGAACCTAAGACAGGAGATCAAAGAGAGGTGGCATATGCAACGAGTAACGACCATTCCGATCATTGTTTCAACCACAGGTATGGTGCCAAATACCCTACATAACAGCCCGTCACCACCAAATACGGAGAATGCGGAAAGGTCAGGGAATGACCATCGCATATCCCGGAGCAATATGGCCTTAGTTGCTAATGCTCCTAAAAACCAAAAATAACAATAACCTACATAACAGCCTAGCAGCAATAGGTGGCCCAGCAAACACCTACAAGGAACTCCAGAAAATAACAATCCTTGAACACCTGTAGGACAGTCAATGAATTCCTCAACCAACAGTAACACCAGACATAACAACAACCACCCTGTGTATTTGGTCGCAATACCTGTCACGAGGTGGATCCCCCAATCAGGGAGAAATAATATAAGAGCAATAATAATAATAATAATAATAATACATTGTTTTTTTTTGGGTAATTCATTCCAAGACTTCGGAAGTTGAAATTTTTGCTATACAACTAATCTATTTATCTCTCCAAAGGTCATTTTTATAATGGAAATTGTATTACACTTTCATTGTTATCATATGTTCTGTTATTTTGAATGCCTTTGTGATATTTTTCTAAAACACATTTCTTGAGGTCATTACCATAAAATAATAAAAACAATTTGCACTTTCTGGTTTATTGGGCTTTTCTGTTAGCGCAATCTAATTATAAACGGACAGTAAAGTCGATCTTATTGCATTTGCGATAATACCGATACCATTCCCTTCAATAGTTTGTCTAGTTCTTCCTTGAATTTAATTCTGTAATTCTGTGGGGTTTTACCTTATTATGGTGATCACAGTATCAGAGCATAATTACTCCTCCACCAGTAGATAATAGGGATATAGAAATTACAAAACATCAAGTCCTTGACTGTACAAAATTAATGAAGAACAAAAAATCTCCAGGCCATGGAAATATGGCGATGGAACTAATTAAATATGGCCACCAAGTCTTTTTGATCTGATAGAATAGCTGATTAACAAATGTATACAGCTAAGGAAAACTCCAAATGAATGGAAAGTAGGTTATATTTCATCCATATATAAAAAAGGAAATATCTCTGGAGTCTAAATTTTGCCGATGATCAGATTATCATTGCACAAGAAGCTTATGATTTAGAATACATGTTAAGAAAATTGCATCTTACATATGACCAATGTGGCCTCAATATCAATTTTACAAAGACAGAATACCTAAGCACAGTGGAACATTCTGATGAATTGAAAGTTACACAGTCTATACATCTAAAACCTGTTGACTTTTTCAAATATCTTGGATGTAAATTAATTAACTAAAGAAGGATTGGGGAAAGAGGAAGTTTACACAAGAATTCATCAAAGTAGAAAAATTCTTAGTGCCCTAAACTCTATACGGAGGGACAACAATATCTCCCATAGAACTAAAAAACATATTGGACAGTTTTTAGTGGAATCGGCTTTGGTATGGATGTGAGGTGTGGACACTGAAACAGGGTGACAAAAAGAAGCTTAGAGCCCTAGAGATTGACTACTTATGTCGACGTGCTAGGGTTTCTAGACTAGAGAGGATAATGAATGAGGAAATAAGAAGACATATGCATGCAGAGGAAGATATTATAGAACGAATAGAAAATAGGAGGTTGAGATGGTTTGGACATCTGCTGCGCATGAATGAAGTGAGATGGTCTAAAAATTATATATGAGTAGATACCACAAGGGAAGAGAAGGCGAGGATGCCCTAAAAAAACATGGCAGGAAGGTGCACTATCAGCCATGAGAAAGAGAAATTTGAAAGCTGAAGATGCCAACACCCGGCAACTTTACAAAATGGGAACGACAAGGCGGCGATCTGCAGTATTAAGTCAAACATAGATAGATGGATGTATGAATGCCAACTACACTTCTGTTTATGTCAGACCAATCCTTCTAAGCTCCCCTTTCCTACCACTGTGGTAGGAAATGGCTGCATCCCGGAAGGGTATGCAGCCTTTTCCAAATGTGGTACAGCCACAATGATGTAGATGAGCTTTACCTACTGATTTGAACTGTTCACAACACTTGGCATATAGTGAGCAGTAACATGCTGCTTATAACCATGCATAGTAGAGCCTAAAACAGGATGTGTGTTGGCATAGTGAATTTAATGTATACTCATGTGTAAATCGTGTAAATCTGCAATCCTTCTTAACAAGAAATGCCTACTCTTTCAATCCTTTAATGCTGTATCCAGCAGCATTAAATAAAATTGCTATCCCCTCAGACATCTATTTTAACCAAGCCCCTATAACATTTGCATATTATGTCTTTTTTTGTTTTATTATATCTATCTACCTTCTTCTTAATTTTCTTTATTAGCATTAGGATTAATAGTGGAATATAATGAAAGAAATACAGCATCAGCCAAAAAAAAAAAAAAAAAAAAAAAAAAAAAACTGGCACTTCTCCTTTCATCTATCCATTCCCTTCAATAGTTTGTCTAGTTCTTCCTTGAATTTATTTAAATAAATTCAAGCTATAAACTTCCACAACAACAGATGGAAGTTTGTTCCAACAATCAACCACTCGCCTGCTAAAGACAAATTTCTGCACTTCTATTCTGCAACTATTCTTCCTCAATTTTAATTTATGTCCCGTCATGTGTGTGTAGTGCTTAGTCTCCAGATGCTGCAATTTGCAGAACTGAAGCTTTTCTTGATAAAAGCACCCCTTTGCTCCCCTTATCAATCTCGTTGCCCTTCTCATTCAAGCAGCCCCATATCCTTCCTAAAATGAGGCCTCCAGACCAGTATGCAGTATTCAAGATGTGGCCTGACCATTGCCTTATATAATGGTATAATCACCTCCATACCCCTACTAGCAAAATTCCTGTATATCATTCACGAAACTCCATGAGCTGTCCTGTCCTGGCAGCCTGTCTGCACTGCTCAAAGAATTCATATCTGACTGCACAATTACCTCCAGGTGTTTTTCATTTTCCACTACCCTGAGTGTAGTACCCACAGTTAGTATGTTATCTGGAGTTATTGCTACCCATAGGTACTATTGACATTTGTCAATGATAAACTTCAATTGCCATTTGTCAGCCCATCTGCCTAACTTTTCTAGATCTTGTTGCAGTAGTATACTGCCATTACTGTCATTAACCACTTTGCCGACCTTTGTGCCATCTGCAAATTTGGACATTAAGTCTGATATGCAGTCATCGTTATCATTGAAAAATACAGAAAAAAAAAAAAAAAAACAATGAGCCCAACACAGAACCCTGGGGGACTCCACTAATAACATTAGTCCAAGTAAAGCAGCGTCCGTTGATTACCACCCTATGTTTTCTCCCACTCAACCAGCCCTTTACCCATAGCAGCAACTTGCCCATAATGTCTCCCTGCTCCAATTTGTAGAGCAGTCTTTTATGTGCAACGGTATTAAAAGCTTCTGCCTCTTATTAGGCTCTTCTGCTAAAGCTCCAGTGGTGGAAAAGAAGTCTAAAACCTGTGCTTTAATGTACAGAATACAGCTTACCTCCTCATGGCAAGAACAGGAGCCATTAGCAGATTTACTACATGATTTTTGTCTGGCTGATTGCTAAGAAGCTAATCATATAACACAACACTAAGCCTATAAATCAACACAGTATACATAACTGGCTTTGAAGAGATGCCTCAACAAAGAGACACAAGATAAGTGAATAAATGCTTAAAAATTTCTGCAATAAACACAACATATACATTCATGTGTCCCTTCAGTACAGTCAAGAAATACTGAAAACAAGGAACAGTAGTTTATGCAAATGACAGTCCAGAGATATAAATACCCAAAAACCATGATGGCTGGCAAAACTTAGCAGAAAAAATTGGAAACTCTGATCAAACCCTCAACTATATGTTTGTTATTAACAATGGAATTCTTCCAGGCATAATGAACAGTTCCAGTTCCATCAACATTGAAAACAAACTGGAAATTACCTAGTGGGAAGATTTCAGTCGCAGGATTCTCTCCTGCTTCATCCAACAAGATGACATACTCACTGACATGGCCATCCACCTTGAAATAAGGCACTACATCACAAATGAAGAAGAGGTCAAAATATCTGCAAACTAAAGGCAAAAAATATCCTAAAATGTTAAATGTAAGGCATGTTAACATTTAACTGAAAGTTAAATTTAAATATTAACACATTTAGCATGATATTTAAACATGCCTAAGGGAAGGCATCTTTCCCAACCATTTTCCCCAAAAGCTTCAATAAACTCCCTGAAACCCCAGTTGCAGGGAGTTTACTGATGCTTATACAGACCAATTGCAATTGGCCTGTATAAGCTTTCGATCCTAGGGAAAGTTCTGGAACAAAATTCTGGACTGCCAACAGAATTACATTCATCTACAGCCTTCAACATGTTGTTTCTCCCAGCCAATTTGTTGACAAACAGAGAAGTTCTGAGGATACAGCTATTGACATTTTCCATGAGTGAAAAGTACTCACTGATGGTGAGAGGTGAGGAATCTTCAAAACTCCCTTTCATAGCACAGCATTCTTCCACAATTACAGGGAGCAAACAAAGCAAACTTTAAACATCATAAGCAACTCTTTTCAGAACAGACAGCTTATTGCCTAGATTCATTTTCAGAGAACTGTAAAGATTGTTAGCATTGGTATTCGCGGGGGCTCTTCTCTGGGCCCCCCCCTTCATGTCTTAAACCTAGATTTTGATGATTGGTTCAACAGCACTACTTGCATGCCACCTGGAAATCAGGTGGAAACCTGGAAATCTGGAGATCATCTGCATACTCATGTATGCAGATGATCTCCAGATCTTGGTTCAGAGGAAGTCACATGTATGGAACAGGAATCTAGATTGAGATCATACTGGATGACCTCTCTGACTGGTATTATATGCAGAAGCTTTCAACAACAATAATAAAAAAAAAAAAAACAGTTAAAAATGCTACTAAATGGAGTCTTTGACTACTACAGTAGAGAGCATACTGGGGTCTGCAAGAGTTTCCTACTATGGGGGAGGGATTCAGAGATCAGCAGAGGGGGAATGCAAAAGCTAACATTTACAGCTTGTATCCTCATCTCCCCCCCCCCCCAATTGGTCTAGAGAAAGACAATGGTCATAGTTTATCATGAACTGGAGAAAGAATGCTGGAATCCTACACACACACTCTCTCTCTCTCTCTCTCTCTCTCTCTCTCTCTCTCTCTCTCTCTCTCTCTCTCTCTCTCTCTCTCTCTCTCTCTCTCTATCAGGGTAACTCAGGAAATTTTTTGGCTGGTGCAGCATAAGTCTCAGGCTTCCTTGCACCATATGGCTAATAATAATACCAATAATAATATTAACTTCAACTGCATGGACCTCCTATCCTCAGATACAAGAATCAACATATAAAGTATGCTACCACCCACAACTATCTGTATGTGGTTCAAGATGATCAACTGAAGTTCTGTCCTCATATTATCCATCTCAAGCAGAAGATCAAGAACTACGGGAGAAGGGGGTTAAAAAAAGATTTGTATTCACCCAGAAGTAGTGATAAAAGGTTAAAACAAGCATTATGCATTACACTTTTCCAACATAGTCACCAGACAAAATAAGACATTTTTGTCACCTCTCAATTTCCTCAGGCCAGTTTTGGAGATGTCCTTTGACTATCCTTCAAACAATGTTAATCCTTCAACTTTCATGTTAATATTTCACATATATGACAACCTGGAATAAGATGGTGCACTTCTTCTTCCCTGGAAAATCTTAACCAGAGATCTTTTAATATTTTCGTCCTTATTTATTATTTTTAAAAGAATTTTAAAAATTTTAATCTATATTCTAAATTAGTTTTAATTCTATCCCACCTTAACATCATATAACAGAGCGGATCAACTAAAGTGAGGCACAACTTGACAAACATTTGGAGCGAGTGGATGGGTGAATTAAGGGTTTTTTTTTTTTTTTGGCTGATGCTATATAAGCTTGCTTTCTTGCATCATGTGCCTTTGCTAATGCTAAGCTTGCTTTCTTGCATCATATGCCTCTACTAATGCTAATGCTAAGAACAACTCCAGGGGCTCACATCTGGTGAGTATGGGCTTGGCACACCCAAGGTCCTGAGCTGGATATCATCATTCTTCTCTTTTTTGGTGATTTCCTTCTACTACTTCTCTCTCTCTCTCTCTCTCTTTCTCTCAGGGCGGTAACTCTTTTTTTTTTTTTTTTTTTTTTGGCTGATGCAGCATAAGCCTCAGGCTTCCTTGCACCATATGGCTAATAATAATAATAATAATAACCTGGTAACAGAAATCACCTCATCATCATCAGCAGCAAAGTGTTTTCCATGAAGAAAGGACTTCAGAGCAGGAAAGAGAAATAAATCGGAAGGTACAAGGTCAGGAGAATCACTCACATTCGTGGGCACATCTCACCACAGCATGCAAGGAATGTGTAGGGGGCATTATCATGGAGCAGGTGCACACCTTTTGACATCTTTCCTCAGCTTTTTTCTTTTATAGAAACACACAGCTTTATTCGTTAAATTTAAATATTAACACATTTATTAGGAGGTTGGAATAATACTTCATTGTCACAGTACAGCCCTTTTGAAGGTAATCAGTTAGTATTATACCATGCTGATCCTAAAAAAACTGATAACATCACCTTGCCAGCACTTGGTTGAATCTTTGTTTTTTGGGGGATGATGATTCTGCATATTTTGAAATTTGTTTAGTTTTGCAATCGTAGTGGTGAATCCAAGTTTGAATGGTGAATAGCTGTGAAAAAACTTCTCTTGCTTTTCCTGGCACATTGGCATTTCATGTGCATTTTGTTATATATCCTTCTTCTGTTAAGGGGTCAGAAGTAATATCTGGGAACTAATCTACCAGATATTACTCATATGCAACCGTTGATGGATGATGTTCTTCACAGGATCCTACACTAATTTGGAACTCTTCAGCTAGTTCTTTGATGCTAATAAAAAAAGTTTCCAGGATTAATGTCTCAATCTTTTGCAACTCTCTTCTGTTAGGAAATCCTAGGATACTCAGCAAGTGCTGGGTGTTCTGGGATTTCTTCATTATGCACTGAGGTTCCTCCACATTTCAGTTGTTTATACCAATGTGTAAACCACTGTAACATGGCATTCATCTCCATAAACAGTAACCATTTTTTTGTGGATTGTTTTGGGTGTTTTTCCCTTGCAGAAAGAGGAACTGAATCACTGATCTTTATTCCACTTTATCCATTGTGACACTTCGCTTCACTTTATTCAGTGCTGCAAAGGGGAAAAAAATGAATTGTCAGATCAAAACCAAAATTTGTGTGGTTGCTATAGAAATTTCAAGGTATCAAAAAAAAAAAAAAAAAAAAAGAAATCATCTTTCTATCACAAATACTTCTGGGTGAATACAAATCTTTTTGACTGCCCTTGTACATTATTCAGATCTCTAGTGTTACCTGAAGGACTGAGTTCAAAAGGAAAAAAATCCTCCAACCTATTATGGGGCTCATGCTTGATACCACCAGGAAAACAAGGTCATCCTCCAGAGGAATCTTCATCAGGCTCAACACATTAGCATTAGCATTAGTAGAGGCATTTGATGCAAGAAAGCAAGCTTATGCAGCATCAGCCAAAAAAAAAAAAAAAAAAAAAAAAGTAACATAAATAAATAAAAATAACCACTTCCACTTCACCCCTCTGTTCGTTCGAAATACCTGTCCAGCTGAGCCTTAAACTTATTTAGGCTATCAACTTCCACGACAAGGGATGGAAGTCTGTTCCACCCACCAACCACCCGCTGGCTAAAGGCAAATTTCCGCACATCTATCCTACATCTGTCTTTCCTCAATTTGAATTTATGCCCTCTCAGGTGATTTTTCTGAGCTAGAGGAAGAATCCCATCAGCATTGAGCATGCTCAAACCATTCAAGGCTTTGTACACCTCTATCAGATCACCCCGCTGGTGCCTAGTTTCCAGACACTGTAATTTGCAAAACTTAAGCCTTTCTTCGTAAGAGAACCCCTTTGTCCCATTCACCAATCTAGTTGCCCTTCTCTGTACTCGTTCCAGCAGCTCTACATCCTTCCTGAAATGAGGCCTCCAGGCCTGTATACAGTACTCTAGGTGTGGCCTGACCATTGCCTTATACAAGGGAATAATCACCTCCTTATCCCTGCTAGAAAAATTCCTATATATCATTGACAATACACCATGAGCTACTCTTGCAGCTCGTCTGCACTGCTCAGAGAACTTCATATCTGCCTGCACCACCACCCCCAGGTCCCTTTCATTCTCTACCACTGTCAGTGTAGTACCACAGAGTTGATACGTTGCTCTGGGGTTGCTGTTTCCCATATGTAGTACTTTACATTTGTCAATGTTAAACTTCATTTGCCACCTCGAAGCCCATCTGCTCAACCTTTCCAAATCCTGTTGCAGCAGCATAGTGTCAGTAGTGTCCTTGACAACCCTGCCAACCTTCGTATCGTCTGCAAACTTGGACATTAAGCCTGATATACCATCATCAATATCATTTATAAATACAGAAAACAATAAAGGCCCCAATACTGAACCCTGAGGGACTCCACTAATAATATTAGTCCACGATGAGCAGTGTCCATTGATTACCACTCTCTGTCTTCTCCCCCTCAACCACCCCTTTATCCATAGCAGCAACTTGCCTCCAATGCCACACTGCTCCAATTTGTGCAGCAGTCTTCCATGTGCAACAGTATCAAAAGCCTTTCTAAGATCCAAGTATATAATATCAAAGTTATTCCCTGCATCCAGTTCTTTTGTGACTGCATCATAGTATCCAATCAAATTGGTCAGGCAAGACTTCCCCTTAACAAAACCATGCTGTGTCCTAGCTATAACTGAAGTCTTGTCTAGATGATCCTGCAGTGCTTCTTTCACCAGTGCCTCCATTAATTTTCCGGGAACAGAAGTTAAACTCACAGGTCTATAATTACTTGTGTCAGCCTTTGATCCCCCTTTGTGAATTGGGGTCACATTTGCACATCTCCAGTCAATGGGTACCTCCCCTGAGTCCAAGGAAGCTCTCATAATTATGGCTAAGGGTTTGCTTACCTCCTTTGCTGCCTCCTTTAATATAACTGGATAGATCCCATCCACCCCAGGTGCCTTTCTTGTGTTTATCTTCAACAATTTCTCCTCCACTTTGCTCTCAGTTATTACAAGATTCTCTAGCTTACTGCTAGAGTTGAATACACCTCTGGCATTCCCCTCGCTGAATAACTCCTCATGTGTGAATGTCGATGCAAAATATTCATTTAGTTTGTTAGCTACCCGAGCAGGGTCATCAACAGTTGACCCATCGATCTCAAGTGGACCAATCTGATTCATCCCCTTCCTTCTAGAGTTTACATAAGTAAAGAACTCTTTGCTGTTTTTCTTCGCATCCCTTGCCAAGGATCTCTCGTAATCTGCCTTCGCCTGCCTAACCTCCTTTGTAACTTGGTTACAGATCAACTTGTATCTATCATAGGCGTGATGCTGCACTTGACCAGAGTGTATAAAACTGCTTTGACTCTAGCACTACAAGTCATTGCGAGCTCCCTCCCCCAATTACCTTAATTTGCAGGATCATCTACAGGATTATTCCTGGCACCATCTTTAGACTCCAAGCCAACTGTGATGCCTCTTTAAACTAGAAAAAAACAAACTTAAAAATGGAACTTGAAAAAAATTTTGCAGCATCATCATCATTGGGTTATACACACCAAACACCCAACCAATAAGCAGCTTTTTACACTGGTTACTAATATCAGTTAAACTAATCCTTCCTGATTCTCTCTTGGTCTACATGTCTTTTCTTTTAATAGGCCATGTGCCTTAGGAATTTCTGAGACTCATACCTGTACATGCAGAATGGGAGACAACTAAGAGCATCTGCATTACTATGGATGTCACCAAGGCCCTTTTCCCAGACAGGCTGAGTACTCCCTTCCTCAGCACAAGACCTAACTACACAGTTTTTGTCAGGCCTCGAGTGCCAAGCAAGCAAGCAAGCAAATATAGCAATTCCTGAGTGATTTTTTGAAAGAGACTTTCTTAAAAAAAAAAGAGCAGTTGATTATAGTATAGTGTTATTTTTCTAATTTCCGAAGTTATCTAATTTTGCTCTTCTAAAGGAAAGAAGTTATCTTACTTAACAGAAAGGAAAGAAACCTTCCTTCTTGCATATAGCACTAACTTACTAACAACTAACCTTCCCTTATGATTTGGTCACAGGTGGCACCACTCCTGCCTCCATGCGGCGAGGCTGGAAAACAAGGACAAGAAAGCCTCTCTCCCAGGCTAAAAGGAGCAACGATGGACACAAAACAGTCCACCTATGGATCTCTTGATCCAGATATAGATAGACATGCTCCAGATCATGATGATTTAAATACTTACCATGCCAAGATTTGAATAAAAAAAAAAAAAAAAAATAGGATGGATAATTTTTGTCTCCATTCTTTTTAATATTACATTCCTCCACAGACTAACCATTGAGTAAGCTCTCCCCATTTTTGATTCAGAAATGTTTCAGAAATGCTGCTGGCCCTCCAAAATGGTTCAGCGACTAAGATCTGGAGATTTATTAGTGGAGATGAATGAATGAATGAACACAGACATGCTGAAAGACTCTTGAAAATATCTACCTCTGGTGGAATTCCCACAAAGGGTATCCCACATGCCACCTCAAACTTCTTTAAGGGGGAAATATCAGAATGGGATATTCTAAGTGTATCAGAGGATGAACTTGTCTGCAAATTAAACAACCAAAATGTAGCCCATGGCAAAAGAATTGTTATCAAAAAAGATGGAGAGCCTGTCCCTACTCAGACAGTCATATTGACATTTAAAACAACAAATCTTCCTACAAAAATTTTGTCATTCACAAACTGTGTGTGTGTGTGCAGAGATGTAGTCCCTTGACTCACTTCTTGTGGATCAAAAAGAACACACACACACACACACACACACACACACACATATATATACAAACTGCAAAATGAACCAAAAAGTGTCATGGTAATCAGAGAAGGACATTCAGAAATATAAGAAAGAGCACAAAGTGTCATATAAAGAGGCAAAGAAACACTTGACAATTCCTACTAAATCATCTACATATGTGTCAGTTACTTAATGATTACGCTCAGTATAAACTCAGACTGACTGCTCAGTTCCTCCAAATATCTCAATATCTGGTTGGGCGAAATCAGTACTTTCTTCATCAAAGGAACAATCTCCCTCCAAGCATGCAAATAAAGAAGCAAATACACCGGTAAAAATACCTCCAGATAAGAATTCTAATCAGAAACCAAGAGCTCTGAAAGAACTGATATATACAAATTTAGTTCTGATACCATTGCCATCGATGAAAAAGCAGATGAAGATGATACAGTTCTTGAAATTCATCCAGAAGGTGACATTGATACATACAGGCCAGTTTTGATATGTATGAGCATTTGTTTTGAAGATGTTGTTCCTTGGCTTTTGGTGTGGAATAAAATTCCTCGCACACTTCAAGAATAACGCATTTCTGGATTACGCCTTGGGATGAGTTCAGTATTCCTCCAGTGGACATGGATTGGAGGAGCTGTCACCAGAATGAAGCTGTCCCACTGATTTTTAAGAGCTTGCTATCCCTTCCAAACCCTCTGTATAAAGAGGGGTGATATTTTCCCAATGGGCTTTTCATCACTGTAATGCTCAGATATTGAGGTGTTTTTGGACCTGATTTTATGTTTTTGGTTCTGGTCTCTTTGATGGGTTGATATATAATTTTCTGGTAGGGACTGTTGGCAGTGCCATGTTAACGCTACAGCCAAAACGGCCATGGCCGTGGGCCCACCTGAAGAGGGGCCTCATTTTCAATGTAAATATTATCTAAAGTAGTGCTAAAAAGGTCTAATAATAATAATAATAATAGTTTAATATATATATAAAGGGGCCTCAAGTTTAAATATGGCTGGTGGCCTATTTCATCCTTAATCCAGCCCTGCTTGTTGGAATCCCAGAAGCAGAAATTACACTATCACAATTCATGAGGAGAGATTTTATTTGCTTTAGTGCTCAGCCACCCACCAACAAAAAGCCCAAAGGGGTGCCTACTACCCAGTAAGCAACAAATGCACTAGGGAGAGGGATGCCAGCAGTGGTGTGTTGGAGCCATCTCACAAGTCGATTGTTAAATTTTCAAGAATTTTGCGAACGCTTTGTTAAACTGACAATGCCTATAAACTGTAGAGTGGCACACACTTTAGTGCACAATGACTAGCGGCATTTGAGCAGTAAGCTTGCTTGTGGTGGCACGGAAAATTCAGTAGCTTTTTTTTTTTTAAGGAAACCCCAAACACGAGAGGTATTAGACCCTATAGTACTTAGTACCGTGCTTGGGTTGGAGGTTGAGAAGACGAAAGAAGATATTTGTTGACATTGGACTTGAACTTCTGAAGATTGTAATTTTCAGGAAATACGTATGAAGGAAGGTTGTTTCAGAAAACGGCAATTGAATGAATAAATGAGAAAGATGAAAAGTGAGTTCTGTGGGTTTGAAGTTGGACAGTAAATGGATGTTGGCGGCACGTGTTCGGACTGTTTTGAAAGAGAGAGCGGGAATTATAGAAGCCAATTCAGAAGAACAGTGCCCATGGAAGTATCTGTAGAAGAGGCATGAAGCAGAAACAGTACGTCTATGAGACAGCGAGTGGAGAGACTCTGTTAGAGATGAATCATTAATTAACCTAACTGCCCTCCTTCTGAATGGAATCAAGAAGGCTGAGAGAGGTTTTGGGGGCACAACCCCAGATGTGGGAACAATATTCCATGGCAGGGCGGATTTGCAATTTATACAGAGTGAGCAGCTGTATGGAAGAAAAGTAACGGCGAGAGCGAAAGAGAAAACCAAGTTTTTTAGATGCAGAGGAAGCAATATTTGTAATGTGCTTGTGCCAAGAGAGATTAGAAGTCAGGGTAATCCCCAAAAGAGATATATCATTTTGCCTAGAAATTGGAGTATCACTAAAGATAAGCATAGGAGCAGAAGAATCCTTTTTGCGAGATATAAGACAAGAGATATAAGAGTTTTAGAAGGGTTGAAATCAACTAAGTTGTCTTTGTCCCACTGGAGAATTACCTGAAGATCGGCATTTAAGGAATTAGTAGCAGATATTCGAGAAGTTGAAGCTGATTGAGCAGGACAAGGTTTCTCAAAATAGAAAGTGTAATGCAATGTGCTATCATCAGCAAAACTATGGACAGAATTTCCAGTCAATGGAAGAAGGTCATTAATATACAAGAGGAAAAGAGTGGGGGAAAGAACTGAACCTTTTGGGGGACACCGGCATTACTGGAGAAGTTAGAAGACAGAGAGCCACCTACCATCACCCTCAGTGAGCGATCAGAGAGAAAACTGGATAACCAATTACTAAAAACAGTTGGCAAACCATAAGATCGAAGCTTGTTTCATCATCATCATCGTCAGCCATTTTCAATCCACTGCAGGATGAAGGCCTCTCCAGCATCTTTCCAGTTCCTTCTGTTTTGAGCACTGGCCATCCATTTACTACCCAAAAACTCATGAATTTCATCTATCCATCTCCGCCTTTGTTTTCCAGGTTTTCTTCTAGCTCCTCTTGGGTACTTCTGTTATTTTCTTAGTCCATCTGTCAGCATGTCTTCGAGCTATGTGTCCTACCCAAGACCATTTTAGTTCTTTAGTTTTGATAAGAATGTCCTTTACTTGAGTTTGCTGCCTAATCCATGTGTTTCTTTTCTTATCTAACAGACTGATTCCCAATATAATTTGTTCCATTCTTCGCTGTGTAGTTCACAGCTTCTCTTCCATTCTTTTGGTGAGTGCCCAAGTTTCACTTCCATAAGTCATTGTGGGGAGTATAAATCGGTTCATTATTTTACGTTTCAGACAAACTGGGATATTGCTCTTCAGTATATGACTATATTTCCTGAATGCTATCAATCCAAAATTTATTCTTTTCTTCACTTCCAGCCATTTATCATTATTACAGCTAATAACTAGTCCCATATAAGTATATGACTCCACCTTTTCAATTCCTGCTCCTTCAATCATTATTTCCCTTTCTGTGGCATACTTGTTCATCATTACTTTTGTTTTAGCCATATTCATATTTAGTCCAAAATCCTTACTAACTGTGCATAACTGATTAAGATTTTACTGTCTTATTCTTTGGGATCGTGGCTTATGACACAATGTCATCTGCAAATCGTAAATGGTTTAGGTACTCTGCGTTCACACAGACTCCTTTGTGCGACCAATCTAAGCTTCTGAAAGCTTCCTCAAGGGCAGCAGTAAACAGCTTCAGAGATATTGTGTCTCCTTGTCGAACTCCTTTCTCGATTTTAAATTTCCTACTGTATTTGTCTAGTCTGATAAAGGAGGTAGCACTCTCATATATTTTCTTCAAAATCATAATACATGGGGTATCTCTGCCTTGTCTTTCCAGCCCGAAACATTGCCTTTTGCTGTATGGAGTCAAATGCCTTTTCATAATCCACAAATGCCAGGCATAATGGTGTTTTATATTCATTTGTTTTCTCCATTAGCTGTGATATTATGTGCAGGTGATCCATAGTTGAGAATCCTGTCCTAAAGCCAGCTTGCTCTTTCGGTTGATTCTCATCAAGTATTCTTTCTAATCTGTTAGTAATGACCCTTGTGAACAACTTGTAGATGCTTCTATTAGAATGAGCAGAAGCCTGAAAAACAAGATGCATGGTATTTCAGAGACTGCTGGGAGCCATTGCATACAAGTAAACACATGGGTTGTGTTAGGGTAGCTAAGAATAGAAACAGGTGCAGGTATACTTGCGTGTACACCAATGCTAGGAGTTTAGTAAATAAATTTGATGAATTTGAGGTATTGCTCAAAACATCAAAGGCAGATATTGTTGGGATATCAGAGACGTGGTGTCACACAGATATAAGGGATGCAGAACTGCAATTTGGGGAGTACAACGTCTACAGAAAGGATAGACAGGATAGGAAGGGCGGGGTTATGCTATTAGTTAAGAAACACATAAAAACCAAGGAAGTGAAGCCAGTCGACATCGCTGGACAGTGCAGTGTTGAGTCAGTTTGGTGTGACATAAGCATTGGGAGATCAAAATTGAGAGTAGGAGTGTGCTATAGGCCTAATGACTCTGATGAGTATAATAAGGAACTGTACAGGGAAATAGAGTGGGCCAGTAAATCAGCGAGTCTTATAATGGGAGATTTTAATTTCTCAGATATTGACTGGAATTTGGGGGCTGGTTACTCACACACTAGCAGGGCTTTTGTGGATTTATTGGATGATTGTTTTCTACATCAGCATGCTCGGGAGGCAACTAGAGGGAGTAATACTCTTGATTTGATTATCAGCAGTGATTCTTCATGCATTAAGAATCTGCAGATAAATGAACCACTAGGTGGCAGTGATCACAGTGTGCTGAAGTGGGATTTACTCAAAGAGGTAACTACCATTAGGGGTAAAGGGAAGGGTTATTGCTTCCGTAAAGGCGACTACGATGGACTGAGACAGTATTTAAATTCTATACAGTGGGACCAACTGATGATGTTACCAACAGCAAATTCAAAATGGGAAGCATTCAAAGAACTTATCTTGGAAGCTACTATGCTTTACATACCAACTAAGAAATATTGTTCAAGGTTTAGGCCTAAGTGGATGTCAGATGAACTAATGAGACATATGGCAGAGAAGAAAAATGCATGGGATACATATAAATTAACAAGTGACACAGAAGCCTATGATAGATACAAGTTGATATGCAACCAAGTTACAAAGGAGGTTAGGCAGGCGAAGGCAGATTACGAGAAATCCTTGGCAAGGGATGCAAAGAAAAACAGCAAAGAGTTCTTTACTTATGTAAACTCTAGAAGGAAGGGGATGAATCAGATTGGTCCACTTGATATTGATGGGTCAACTGTTGATGATCCTGCTCAGGTAGCTAACAAACTAAATGAATATTTTGCATCGACATTCACACATGAGGAGTTATTCAGCAAGGGGAATGCCAGAGGTGTATTAAACTCTAGCAGTAAGCTACAGAATCTTGAAATAACTGGGAGTAAAGTGGAGGAGAAACTGTTGAAGATAAACACAAGAAAGGCACCCGGGGTGGATGGGATCTATCCAGTTATATTAAAGGAGGCAGCAAAGGAAGTAAGCAAACCCTTAGCCATAATTATGAGAGCTTCCTTGGACTCAGGAGAGGTACCCATAGACTGGAAATGTGCAAATGTGACCCCAATTCACAAAGAAGGATCAAAGGCTGACACAAGTAATTATAGACCTGTGAGCTTAACTTCTGTTCCAGGAAAATTAATGGAGGCACTGGTTAAAGAAGCACTGCAGGATCATTTAGACAAGACTTCAGTTATAGCTCAGACACAGCATGGTTTTGTTAAGGGGAAGTCTTGCCTGACCAACTTGATTGGATACTATGATGCAGTCACAAAAGAACTGGATGCAGGGAATAACTTTGATATTATATTCTTGGATCTTAGAAAGGCTTTTGATACTGTTGCACATGGAAGACGGCTACACAAATTGGAGC